>NC_088404.1:51209815-51509815 GCF_034236695.1 Oncorhynchus nerka | reverse complement strand
GTCTGTGATGTGTATGCCGAGGAACTTAAAACTTGCTACCCTCTCCACTACTGTTCCATTGATGTGGATAGGGGGGTGTTCCCTCTGCTGTTTCCTGAAGTCCACAATCATCTCCTTAGTTTTGTTGACGTTGAGTGTGAGGTTATTTTCCTGACACCACACTACGAAGGTGTCAGTAGGCCGTCTCGTCGTTGTTGGTAATCAAGCCTACCACTGTTGTGTCGTCCGCAAACTTGATGATTGAGTTGGAGGCGTGCGTGGCCACGCAGTCGTGGGTGAACAGGGAGTACAGGAGAGGGCTCAGAACGCACCCTTGTGGGGCCCCAGTGTTGATGATCAGCGGGGAGGAGATGTTGTTGCCTACCCTCACCACCTGGGGGCGGCCCGTCAGGAAGTCCAGTACCCAGTTGCACAGGGCGGGGTCGAGACCCAGGGTCTCGAGCTTGATGACGAGCTTGGAGGGTACTATGGTGTTGAATGCCGAGCTGTAGTCGATGAACAGCATTCTCACATAGGTATTCCTCTTGTCCAGATGGGTTAGGGCAGTGTGCAGTGTGGTTGAGATTGCATCGTCTGTGGACCTATTTGGGCGGTAAGCAAATTGGAGTGGGTCTAGGGTGTCAGGTAGGGTGGAGGTGATATGGTCCTTGACTAGTCTCTCAAAGCACTTCATGATGACGGAAGTGAGTGCTACGGGGCGGTAGTCGTTTAGCTCAGTTACCTTAGCTTTCTTGGGAACAGGAACAATGGTGGCCCTCTTGAAGCATGTGGGAACAGCAGACTGGTATAGGGATTGATTGAATATGTCCGTAAACACACCGGCCAGCTGGTCTGCGCATGCTCTGAGGGCGCGGCTGGGGATGCCGTCTGGGCCTGCAGCCTTGCGAGGGTTAACACGTTTAAATGTCTTACTCACCTCGGCTGCAGTGAAGGAGAGACCGCATGTTTCCGTTGCAGGCCGTGTCAGTGGCACTGTATTGTCCTCAAAGCGGGCAAAAAAGTTATTTAGTCTGCCTGGGAGCAAGACATCCTGGTCCGTGACTGGGCTGGATTTCTTCCTGTAGTCCGTGATTGACTGTAGACCCTGCCACATGCCTCTTGTGTCTGAGCCGTTGAATTGAGATTCTACTTTGTCTCTGTACTGACACTTAGCTTGTTTGATAGCCTTGCGGAGGGAGTAGCTGCACTGTTTGTATTCGGTCATGTTACCAGACACCTTGCCCTGATTAAAAGCAGTGGTTCGCGCTTTCAGTTTCACGCGAATGCTGCCATCAATCCACGGTTTCTGGTTAGGGAATGTTTTAATTGTTGCTATGGGAACGACATCTTCAACGCACGTTCTAATGAACTCGCACACAGAATCAGCGTATTCGTCAATATTGTTATCTGACGCAATACGAAACATATCGCAGTCCACGTGATGGAAGCAGTCTTGGAGTGTGGAGTCAGCTTGGTCGGACCAGCGTTGGACAGACCTCAGCGTGGGAGCCTGTTGTTTTAGTTTCTGTCTGTAGGCAGGGATCAACAAAATGGAGTCGTGGTCAGCTTTTCCGAAAGGGGGGCGGGGCAGGGCCTTATATGCGTCGCGGAAGTTAGAGTAACAATGATCCAAGATTTTTCCACCCTTGGTTGCGCAATCGATATGCTGATAAAATTTAGGGAGTCTTGTTTTCAGATTAGCCTAAAATCCCCAGCTACAATGAATGCAGCCTCCGGATAAATAACAGTAGAGAGAATGTTTTATTTCAGCTTTTATTTCTTTCATCACATTCCCAGTGGGTCAGTGGTTTACATACACTCAATTAGTATTTGGTAGCATTTTCTTAAATTGTTTGACTTGGGTCAAATGTTTCGGGTAGCCTTCCACAAGCTTCCCACAATAAGTTGGATGCATTTTGGCCCATTCCTCCTGACAAAGCTGGTGTAACTGAGTCAGGATTGTAGGCCTCCTTGCTCGCACATGCTTCTTCAGCTCTGCTCACACATTTTCTATAGGATTGAGGTCAGGGCTTTGTGATGGCCACTCCAATACCTTGACTTTGATGTCCTCAAGCCGTTTTGCCACAACTTTGGAAGTATGCTTGGGGTCATTGTCCATTTGGAAGACCCATTTGCGACAAAGCTTTAACTTGTTGACTGATGTCTTGAGATGTTGCTTCAATATATCCACCAAATTTTCCTTCCTCCATTCATGCCATCTATTTTGTGAAGTGCACCAGTCCCTCCTGCAGCAAAGCACCTCCACTACATGATGCTACCACCCCATGCTTCATGGTTGGGATGGTGTTCTTCGGCATGCAAGCCTCCCCCTTTCTCCTCCAAAGAAAACAATGGTAATTATGGACAAAGTTCTATTTTTGTTTCATCAGACCAGAGGACATTTCTCCAAAAAGTACGATCTTTGTCCCCATGTGCAGTTGCAAATTGTAGTCTGGCTTTTTTTATGGCAGTTTTGGAGCAGGAGCTTCTTCCTTGCTGAGCGGCCTTTCAGGTTATGTCGATATAGGTCTCGTTTTACTGTGGATATAGATACTTTTGTACCTGTTTCCTTCAGCATCTTTACTGTGGATATATATACTTTTGTACCTGTTTCCCCCAGCATCTTTACAAGGTCCTTTGCTGTTGTTCTGGTATTGATTTGCACTTTTCGCACCAAAGTACGTTCATCTCTATGAGACAGAATGCTTCTCCTTCCTGAGCGGTATGGTGGCTGCATGGCCCCATGGTGTTTATACTTGCTTACTATTGTTTGTACAGATGAACGTGTTACCTTCAGGCGTTTGAAAATTTGTGGTCTATAATTATTTTTCAGAGGTCTTGGCTGATTTCTTTTGATTTTCCCATGATGTTAAGCAAAGAGGTACTGAGTTTGAAGGTAGGCCTTGAAGTACATCCACAGGTACACCTCCAATTGACTCAAATTATGTCAATTAGCCTATCAGAAGAACATTTTCTGGAATTTTCCGAGCTGTTTAAAGGCACAGTCAACTTAGTGTATGTAAACTTCTGACCCACTGGAATTGTATTACAGTGAATTATAAGTTAAATAATCTGTCTGTTAACAATTGTTGGAAAACTTACTTGTATCATGCACAAAGTAGATGTCCTAACCGACTTGCCAAAACTATAGTTTGTTATCAAGAAATGTGTGGAGTGGTTGAAAAACGAGTTTGAATGACTCCAACCTAAGTGTATGTAAACCTCCGACTTCAACTGTATGCCTTTGAACGTAGACCCTTTCATCCAGCCATTCTACATATATAGTACAGCTAAGATTAAGTCTAAATGGTTTGTTTCTGACAGGAGTACTTTGTGAAGGAGGCCAATCTGAGTCGTGGTGCTTTGCGGATGATTGGGGATATTCTGAATGAGAACAGTTTATTCTACACTGCACTCACAGAGGCTCTGTATGATCAGTCTGATATCAATGATGAGACTATGTAAGAATGCCCCTTCTGTATATACACCACAATCATCTGATTTATCGAGAGCCCTACTTGGTGGAGTTCAATTATATCCGCAGAGGGTAGGTGTCGGTCTATGCTTTCGTTCCAACCACAGTAGCAAACCTGATGCAGCTACGCCTTGAATGAAGACGGTAAATCATTTAACACACCTGTATAGATATGTTACCTTTTGGTTGGAACAAAAGCCTGGACCCACAACGGCTCTTTCAGATAAAACTAGGCACCACTGCCTCACCACTTTGGTTACAACACATTTACACATGTGCGGTATACCCTGAATGCCCAAGCTTTACAGCAGTGTGATTATTATTATTTTTTTTTTTTCAGCTACTTTGAGGTGACAGGCGGGTTTGACAAACTACCCAATGCCATTTGCGAGGACTTGAAGGGCACCATCCACTTAAATTCCAAGGTGAAACGTATCAGTCAGACCAGCAATAAAGTGACCGTGTCCTACCAGGACCACCATCTCTGGCACAAACCATCCTCCCTCACCCACCTGACAGTTGACTACGCCTTGTTGACAGCCACCGCCAAGGCTACTCTCTTTATCGACTTCCAGCCCCCGCTCTCAGCAGACAAGATGGAGGCGCTGCGTTCGCTGCACTATGATAGCTCCACCAAGGTAAGATTTGCAGTGTAATACAGTGTAGTTCAGGTTTTCTCAATTCTAGGTCTGGAGGGGGCCTTGGTGATTGCACATTTTTGTTCTTGCCAGCACTAACACCCCTGATGCACCTAATCAAACGCTTAATGATAACTTGAACCAGGGGTTACTGAGCTAGCATTAACATTTGCAGTCCTCTAAGTCCCCAATACAGGAATTGGTGTATTACGCACGGTGCATTCTGATAGTTTGATCCTGTTATTTGAAACTGTTCTAATGAGAAGGGCTATTAATAAAGTTGATATCATTATGAAGGTGGTCCTGATATTCAGTGAGAGGTTCTGGGAGAAGGAGGGCATCAATGGAGGGAGGAGCATCACGGATATGCCCTCTCGTTTCATCTACTACCCCAGCCACAGATTCCCTAACACGGACATCGGGGCCCTCTTGGCTTCCTATACATTCTCGGATGACTCCACCCTCTTTCAAGGGGTGAATGACGAGGAGCTGCAGGGTCTAGTGCTGGAGGACCTTGTCAAGATCCACGGGGAGGGCATACGGCCACTCTGCATTGGAGGGCTGGTGAAGAAGTGGGCGCTGGATCCCTATAGTCTTGGGGCATTTGCCCTCTTCACCCCGTACCAACATATAGACTATGCCTCAGAACTGTTCAGGAATGACAATAGGATCCACTTTGCTGGGGAGCACACAGCCCTGCCTCATGCCTGGATAGAGACGGCCATGAAGTCTGCTCTAAGGGCAGCTAGAAATATCAATAACCTCAGTGAGTAGAGAACGGGTGCAGTACAGTATATACTCTAATCCACTGGTGAAAGCGTATGTCTGTATACTCTGGAGAAGAGAGAACATGTACAGTTGAAGTCAGAAGTTTACATACACCTTAGCCAAAACCATTTAAACTCAATTTTCACAATTCCTGACATTTAACCAAAGTAAAAATTCCCTGTCTTAGGTCAGTTAGTATCACCACTTTATTCTAAGAATTTGAAATGTCAGAATAATAGTAGAGAGAATTATTTATTTCAGCTTTTATTTCTTTCATCACATTCCCAGTGGGTCAGAGGTTTACATACACTCAATTAGTGTCATTGTCCATTTGGAAGACCCATTTGCTACCAAGCTTTAACTTCCTGACTGATGTCTTGAGATGTTGCTTCAATATATCCACCACATTTTTCTTCCTCCATTGATACCATCTATTTTGTGAAGTGCACCAGTCCCTCCTGCAGCAAAGCACCCCCACAACATGATGCTGCCACCCCTGTGCTTCACAGTTGGGATGGTGTTCTTCGGCTTGCAAGCCTCCCCCTTTTTCCTTCAAATATAACGATGGTCATTATGGCCAAACAGTTCGATTTTTGTTTCATCAGACGAGAGGACATTGCTCCCAAGGATGAACCAGACTTGTGGAGGTCTACCATTTTTTTCTGAGGTCTTGGCTGATTTCTTTTGATTTCCCCGTGATGTCAAGCAAAGATGTACCGAGTTTGAAGGTAGGCCTTGAAATACATCCACAAGTACACCTCCAATTGACTCAAATGATGTCAATGTGTGGGATGTGTGGGATGGATGGAGGCTGCAGTGTGTGCATTTTGGGGACTCATCTGCTCATGTTGAGGGTGAGATCTCCTGTCTGTTGGGTAGAATGGGTCTGCTGCTCAGGAAGAAGAGGACTTCTGCAGGTACAGTTGAAGTCGGAAGTTTACATACACCTTAGCCAAATACATTTAACTCAGTTTCCCAATTCCTGACATTTAATCCAAGTAAAAATTCCCTGTCTCAGGACAGTTAGGATCACCACTTTATTTTAAGAATGTGAAATGTCAGAATAATAGTAGAGAGAATGATTTAGTATTTGGTAGCATTCCCTTTAAATTGTTTAACTTGGGCCAAACGTTTCGCGTAGCCTTCCACAAGCTTCCCACAAAAAGTTGGATGAATTTTTGCCCATTTCGTGCTTCACGGTTGGGATGGTGTTCTTCAGCTTTCATGCATCCCCCTTTGTCCTCCAAATATAAAAATGGTCATTATGGCCAAACAGTTCTATTTCTGTTTCAACAGACCAGAGGACATTTCTCCAAAAAGTACAATCTTTGTCCCAATGTGCAGTTGCAAACCGTAGTCTGGCTTTTTTATGGCTGTTTTGGAGCAGTGGCTTCTTCCTTGCTGAGCTGCCTTTCAGGTTATGTCGATATAGGACTTGTTTTACTGTGGATATAGATACTTTTGTACCTGTTTCCTCCAGCATCTTCACAAGATCCTTTGCTGTTGTTCTGGGATTGAGTTGCACTTTTCACACCAAAGTACGTTCATCTCTAGGAGACAAAATGCATCTCCTCCTGAGCGGTATGACGGCTCCATGGTGTTTATACTAGCATACTATTGTTTGTACAGAAGAACGTGGTACCTTCAGGCGTTTGGAAATTTCTCCCAAGGATGAACCAGACTTGTGGAGGTGTACAATTTTTTTTCAGAGGTCTTGGCTGATTTCTTTTGATTTTCCCATGATGTCAAGCAAAGAAGCACTGAGTATGAAGGTAGGCCTTGAAATACATCCACATGAGGTTGAAGGACACAAATGATGTCAATTAGCCTATCAGAAGCTTCTAAAGCCATGACATCATTTTCTGGAATTTTCCAAGTTGTTTAAAGGCACAGTCAACTTAGTGTATGTAAACTTCTGACCCACTGGAATTGTGATACAGTGAATTATAAGTGAAATAATCTGTCTGTAAACAATTGTTGGAAAAATGACTTGTGTCATGCACAAAGCAGATGTCCTAACTGACAAGAAATTTGTGGAGTGGTTGAAAAGCGAGTTTCAATGACTCCAACCTAAGTGTATGTAAACTTCCGACTTCAACTGTATTTGTTTATGTACACTGAAAGACCAACAGTACGTGGATCCCTGCTCGTCGAACATCTTCTTCCAAAATCATGGGCGTAAATATGGGCCAGTCAAGTTCTTCCACACCGATCTCGACAAACCATTTCTCGCTTTGTGCACAGGGCCATTGTCATGCTCAAACAACAAAGGGCTTTCCCCAAACCATTGCCACAAATTTGGGATGCACAGAATTGTCTAGAATGTCATTGTACGCTGTAGAGTTAAGATTTCCCTTCAGTGGAAGTAAGGGGCCTAGGCCAAACCATGAAAACAGCCCCAGATCTGTATTCCTTCTCAACCAAACTTTGCAGTTGGCACTATGCGTTGTGGCAGGTAGCGTTCTCCTGCCATCTGCCAAAACCAGATTCGTCAGTCTGACAGCCAGATGGGGAAGATTCATCACTCCAGAGAATGCGCTTCCACTGCTCCGGAGTCCAATGGCGGCGAGCTATATACAACTCCAGCCGAAGCTTGGCATTGCGCATGGTTATTTTAGGCTTCTATGCAGCTGCTTAGCCATTGAAACCCATTTTATGAAGCTCCTGATGAACAGTTATTGTGCTGACATTGCTTCAAGTGGCAGCTTGGATCTCGGTAATGAGTGTTGTAACCAAGGACAGACAATTCTTTACGCACTATGTGCCGTTCTGTGAGGTTGTGTGGCCTACCATTTCACGGCTGAGCCGTTGCTGCTCCTAGACGTTTCCACTTCACAGTAACAACACTTACTTAATCTATGGAGATTGCATGGCTGTGTGCTCGATTTATACACATGTCAGCGATGGGTGTGGCTCAAACAGCCAAGTCAACTAATTTGAAGGGGTGTGCACATACTTTTGTATATACTGAATAGTGTATCTGTATGCTTCAGGAAGTCCATGACAAAATGTTCTATCCACGATCTTTATAGCAATGCTCCTTACATAGAATGACAGCAAAAAACAATCAAATTAATAATGGCACATTATCAATATTAATAAAAAGTGTTGATAAAATTCTCGCAATTGAAATGTTAACTGTGCTTATTATGTGTTAGGAGTGTTATTGTGTTCATATGTTAAGGCTCCTCATCTACATTCATATATTGAACTGTTTTATATGGAGTATTTTTATACAGTACCTGCTGCATAATCATGAATGAGAAACTAAAATTGATCATTTACAGTGCATTCACAAAGTATTCAGACCCCTTCCCCTTTTCCACATTCTGTAACTTTACAGCCTTATTCTAAAATGGATTAAATACATGTTTTCCTTCGTCAATCTACACACAATACCCCATAATGACAAAGCGAAAACAGGTTTAGAAATGTTTGCAAATGTATTACAAATAAAAAACTGAAATACCTTATTTGCATATTCAGACCCTTTGCTATGAAACTCGAAATTGAGCTCCGGTGCATCCTGTTACCATTGATCATCCATGTGATGTTTCTATAACTTGATTTGAGTCCACCTGTGGTAAATTCCATTGATTGGACATGATTTGAAAAGGCATACGCCTGTCTATATAACAGCAAAAACCAAGCCATGAGGTTGAAGGAGTTGTCCATAGAGCTCCGAGACAAGATTTTGTCGAGGGGTACCAAAACAATTCTGCAGCATTGAAGGTCCCCAAGAACACAGTGGCCTCCATCATTTTTAAATGGAAGAAGTTTGGAACCACCAAGACTCTTCCTAGAGATGGCAGCATGGCCAAACTGAGAAATCGGGGGGAAGGGTCTTGGTCAGGGAGGTGACCAAGAACCCTTTGGTCACTCTGACAGAGCTAAAGAGTTCCTCTGTGGAGATGGAAGAACCTCCCAGAAGGACAAGCATCTCTGCAGCACTCCACAAATCAGGCCTTTTTAGTAGAGTGGACAGAAGCCACTGCTCAGTAGAAGACAAATGACAGCCTGCATGGAGTTTTCCAAAAGGCTCATAAAGGACTCTCAGACCATAAGAAATGGTGGTGGCGGCATCATACTGTGGGGAAGTTTTTCAGCAGCAGGAACTATGAGTAGACTAGTCAGGATCGAGGGAAAGATGAACGAAGCAAAGTACAGAGAGATCCTTGATGAAAACCTGCTCTAGAGTGCTCAGGACCTCTGACTGGGGCAAAGGTTCACCTTCCAACAAGACAACGACCATAAGCACACAGCCAAGACAATACAGGAGTGGCTTCGGGACAAGTCTGAATGTGCTTGAGTGGCCCAGCCAGAACCCGGACTTGAACCCGATTGAACATCTCTGGAGAGACCTGAAAATAGCTCTGCAGTGATGCTCCCCATCCAACCTGACCTATCTTGAGAGGATCTGCAGAAAAGAATGGGAGAAACTCCCCAAATAAAGGTGTAAATGTCATATTTCAGTTTTACATTTTTATAAACTTGCAGAAATGTCTAAACCTGTTTTTTGTTTTGTCATTATGGGGTATTGTGTGAAGATTGAAAAAACGATTTAATCCAAGGCTGTAATGTAACAAAATGTGTAAAAAGTCAAGGGGTCTGAATACTTTCCGAATTTTCTGTACATAATTTTAATTACATATCAATGATTATGTTATGATCAGTACATTTACTAGTTGAAAATATTGTTACTTTCAAAATAAAACTTTTAACAAATCCAATGGGAGAACCAAATTATTGTTGATCATGACAATTACTTGAACAGTCTGGACAGAAATAGAAACAGATCCACTTACTGAATATTCCACGCAGAATGGCAATATGCTATTGTTGTTCCGATTTGCCCCATGTATTTGGCAGCCTGTATTAGGGTGTCTGAGACTATATTGATAATGTAAGGTTATTAATATAACCACTGTTCCCTGAAGGATGGAAACTAGATATAACATTGCTATGGGGGATCGCTCATCAAAATGCGAAACCGGCTGAAGACCTTTCAACATGCCTGTAAGGGCCAATGAAATTGCAGCATCTGAGGAGGTCCCACTCTCCTCGTTTATATAAAATCCATAAAAAACAGTCCCAAAACCTTCTGGCGTTATATCTAGTTTCCCTCTTTCAGGACACAGTGGTTGTATTCATAACCTTATTTTCCTTTTCAGTCGGTCCACTAGATATAACATTGCTATGGGGAAATACAATCATGCACACAAAGTACAATGCAGGGAAATCAAACATGGGCCCAGGCAGACCTACCAAGGCAGAGCCGTTTATAAGACCAGAATGTAAGGGCCTCCCGAGTGGCGCAGCGGTCTAAGGTACTACATCGCTGTGCTAGAGGCGTCACTACAGACCCGGGTTCGATCCCGGGCTGTGCCGCAGCCTGCCGCGATCGGGAGACCCATTTTAGGATTTTTAATAAATTTATTTGCAAATTATGGTGGACTTCCTAAGGCTTCCACTAGATGTCAACAGTCTGTAATGGAACTTTTTGACTTTTTGTCTGGACCTAGTGCTCACGCCTCATGAATTTGGATTTTTTAACTAAACGCGTGAACAAAAAGGAGTTATTTGGACATAAATGATGAACTTTATCGAATTAAACAAACATTTATTGTGGAACTGGGATTCCTGGGAGTGCATTCTGATGAAGATCATCAAAGGTAAGGGAATATTTATAATGCAATTTCTGACTTCTGTTGACTCCACAACATGGCGGGTATCTGTATGTCTTGTTTTTGTGTCTGAGCGCTGTACTCAGATTATTGCATGGTGTGCTTTTTCCGGAAAGTTTAAAAAAAAATCTGACACAATGGTTGCATTAAAGAGAAGGATATCTATAATTCCACGCATAACACTTTCATCTTTTATCAATGTTTATTATGAGTATTTCTGTAAATTGATGTGGCTCTCTGCAAAATCACCGGATGTTTTGGAAGCAAAACATTACTGATCATAACGCACCAATGTAAACTGAGATTTTGGGATATAAATATGAACTTTATTGAACAAAACATACATGTACTGTGTAACATGAAGTCCTATGAGTGTCATTTGATGAAGATCATCAAAGGTTAGTGATTAATTTGATCTCTATTTCTGCTTTTTGTGACTCCTCTCTTTGGCTGGAAAAATGGCTGTGTTTTTCTGGGACTAGGTGCTGACCTAACATAATCGTTCGGTGTGCTTTTGTCGTAAAGCCTTTTTGAAATCGGACACTGTGCTGGGATTAACAACAAATGTATCTTTAAAATGGTGTGAAATACTTGTGTGTTTGAGGAATTTTAATTTTGAAATTTCTGCTGTTTGAATTTTGCGCCCTGCACTTTCACTGGCTGTTGTCATATCAATCCGGTTAGTGGGATTTCAGCCGTAAGAAATTTGTAATTTTGCCATTTGATTTAGAATTTTAGGATCCATGTAAGTAAAAAAAATATATATATATAAAAAGATTTGATGAAACATAGAATTTGGTCTTTACTACTATAGCCCATAGAAACGCATTGAATAACACATTTGTACATAGCAAAACACACAGGGAAAAAAATCACAAAGAACAGAAATGTCTGTCCTATATTTGAGAGATGTGGGAAAAACTAAACAAACAACAGTAAAACAAAATCAACCCATGTTTGGTCACAGTATTCGTGGCGCATTTTACCCCTTTGCACCTTTTAAGTCATAACTGAGTTACCTTCAGACGACTCCCCTCACCCTTGTGTAGAGTAGATGAACCGACACCTTTGTGTTCGTGACAGTCTCCCCTTTCAAAATTGGTGCAATATGTGACCCGTTTCAGGAAGCTAGGCATATGTCGCACGTTAATACTTCACAGGAGAGGCATATGAAAGTATTTTTATTTCGATCAAAGTGTGCTTTTTGGCAGAAATGCCTTCTCCAACATGTGAACTTTCATGTGCCCTAATATCAAACTTGTATGCCATCTGTAAATACAAATACAATTGTTAAATTACAAGCCTAGTTGGTTTAGCCACAGAAAAATACAGCAACCTTCCCGCTAGCCATGATTGGCTGAAATAATGAGTGGACTGGACATGCCGAGAGATTAGTTTGGATTGGTGTAGCATCTTGTCTATAAAATGAGCTGCTCGTAATGCGTAAATAATCCTTTCTACTGCAGTTTCTTTGAAAGATATAACATTAGCCATGGAGAACTGCAAATATGTTGCCACTGCTCTCAATAAAATTGCTGCCCTGAAATTATCCGGCGCTATCGACAATGGTCAGCGGGAAAAAGTTGTGATGGACTACTTTCTGGAGGACAATCGTGCCATGCTGGCTTGCTAACGTTACTCTATGGATGTTAATAAAGAGTGACTTGACACAACTGGCCAAACAAGCTGTGCAAACTAAACAGAAACGACACAGGACTTATTTAATAAAAGGGGTTGTGGTCTGCCGTGAAGTTTTCATCCATGTATACGGGTAAGAATCTAACATTGAACCTATTTAACTTTAGCTAGCTATGACAATCCAATCGGTTTGTATTGCTAGTTCAAGCTGCTTGCTGTTAGCTAGCCAGCTGGACTTCAATGGCTGGCTTGCTAACATTACTCTATGGATTGGGATTTTTTATTTTTTTTGCTAGTTAACGTTACATATCTAATCAAAAGACACCAAGTTAAAGCTTGTTGTTAGCAAACTAACATTAGCCGAAGTTAGATGGCTGGCTTGCTAACTAACATTTGACCTATTTAGTTAACTTTAGCTAGCTATGACAATTGGTTTGTATTGCTAGTTAAAGCTTGCTGTTAGCTAGCCAGCTGGAGGTTGATGACTGGCTTGCTAACATTACTCTATGGATTGGAATTTTAGTTCATTTTTTTTAGCTAGCACAGGTTTTAGTTTTTTGTTCCATGAGATGATATCAGTGAATTTACATGACCTTTATGAGTTATGAAGCCTTTATGTGCTTGTTTTGATTACAGAAATGATTCAAAATGCACCCAAAAAAATCACAGAAATTGACAACGTTTACCACATACCTTATTTTCGGTGTTTAGTAGATACAATTATTCTCCTATTGGGGGTGTGGCTTTCAGATGGTTATTTTGGCCACCCGTTACAGAAATGTCATTCTTGTTCATGTTAAGTTTATACACTGCAAATGTATATTTTCCTTTAATATTTAACTGGAATGACATTTACTCTCACGGGTGGCCAAAAAAATGATCTCAACCCCACTCCCGTACTAAGCCATGCCTCCAGACTTCAAAGAAAACAACCTAACTAAGTGATAACCCAAATTGTGTTCTGTCCACTATTTACTCAGCATTGGGTTGTTTTTAAAACCTTTTACTGCAGTGGGCTAAATTAGGGTCACACAGATTGTTTTGGTAATCTCAAAAGAATCTACTTTGACACAAAAGTATACACCTCACACACATGTTTATGGGCTTAAAAAAATGTCAGATATAGAGATGAAATGTATTACATTTTGAGTTTGCATCCCAATATTACACCTTATATACATCACAGAAGATTGACCGTTTGACAGAGAAATACGGGATTTTCGGCAGATTGTTTTGAAATAATGTTTATTCATTATAATATTAATGTCACACCCTGATCTGTTTCACCTGTCCTTGTTATTGTCTCCACCCCCTCCAGGTGTCGCTAATTTTTCCCAGTGTATTTATCCCTGTGTTTCCTGTCTCTCTGTGCCAGTTCGTCTTGTATGTCCAAGCCTACCAGTGGTTTTTCCCCGTTTTCCTGCTTTGCCTTTTCTCCTTTTTCTAGTCCTCCCGGTTTTGACCCTTGCTTGTTCTGGACTCTGTACCCGCCTGCCTGACCATTCGGCCTGCACTGACCTCGAGCCTGCCTGCCACTCTGTACCTCCTGGACTCTGATCTGGTTATGACCTTTTGCCTGTCCCCGACCATTCTCTTGCCTATTCCCTTTGGATTTATTAAACATTTTAAACTCCAACTATTTGCCTCCTGTGTCTGCATTTGGGTCCCGCCTAGTGTCATGATCATTAAAATATGAATGATATTCCACCCATGAGGCCACTAGAGGGTGATTTGGTCATTTGACTGCAGGAAAGGGCGGCCCCATCCTGTTTTTGACTGTACTCCTCTGACTGTAGGAAGTTCTTCACAAGATCTGACCTTTTAACAGTTCATAACTTAAGAAATCACAGGCGAGTGAGTATACACTGGAAATAAATCGTATTACTGTTCTGACTGAGGGAAGTGCTTCACAACATCAGGTGATCTAACAATTCATCTGAGTGCACACAGGAGAGACATTTTACTCCTGCTCTGACTGTGGGAAGTGCTTTACCTCATCAAGTGGTCTAACGGTTTATCTGAGATTGCACACAGGAGAGAAATCTTACTCCTGTTCTGACCGTGGAGAGTGCTTCATAAGAACTGATATTCTAACAGTGCACACAACTGGGTAACTTAAAACATCACCAGATAATACACACTGGAGAGGAACCTCACTAGTGCTCTTCTCTCAGACCTCCAACAATTGAAGTCACACCATCACTCAATTCTCAGCTCATAAAATACGTTGTTAGAGTGAATTGTATTACATGAAGAGTTGCACACTACTGTAATCTCATTGTTTCTTAGAAGGGGGGACTGCAAAGAATGGAAAACTAGCCTACTCTTGGTGGGCAAAATTGGTTGTAATTACATCAGGCTAATGTCCTATTTAGTCAGGTTGTATACTGATTGTAAACGTTTTTTTTGGCATCTTTGTGACCAACACAATCTTTATTTATTTATTTATCGGACATAGATTCAATCAGATATGTCATGTTAAAGTCAAAAACAACTAAGACTTTGGGAGTTCACCTCAAAAATGTATTACAGTATTGATCTTATTAAATCAAATTCAAAACAAATGTTATTGATCGCGTACACATGTTTTGCAGATTTTATCGCAGGTGCAGCGAAATGCTTATGTTTCTAGCTCCAACACTGCAGTAATAAATAACAATTCAAAACAATGCACACCATTCCCAAAACATGTAAATAAAGAAATTAATGAATAACAGAACAATGTCAGAATATAAATATATACACTGCTCAAAAAAATAAAGGGAACACTTAAACAACACAATGTAACTCCAAGTCAATCACACTTCTGTGAAATCAAACTGTCCACTTAGGAAGCAACACTGATTGACAATACATTTCACATGCTGTTGTGCAAATGAAATAGACAACAGGTGGAAATTATAGGCAATTAGCAAGACACCCCCAATAAAGGAGTGGTTCTGCAGGTGGTGACCACAGACCACTTCTCAGTTCCTATGCTTCCTGGCTGATGTTTTGGTCACTTTTGAATGCTGGCAGTGCTTTCACTCTAGTGGTAGCATGAGACGGAGTCTACAACCCACACAAGTGGCTCAGGTAGTGCAGCTCATACAGGATGGCACATCAATGCGAGTTGTGGCAAGAGGGTTTGCTGTGTTTGTCAGCGTAGTGTCCAGAGCATGGAGGCGCTACCAGGAGACAGGCCAGTACATCAGGAGACGTGGAGGAGGCCGTAAGAGGGCAATAACCCAGCAGCAGGACCACTACCTCCGCCTTTGTGCAAGGAGGAGCAGGAGGAGCACTGCCAGAGCCCTGCAAAATGACCTCCAGCAGGCCACAAATGTGCATGTGTCTGTCAAACGGTCAGAAACAGACTCCATGAGGGTGGTATGAGGGCCCGACGTCCACAGGTGGGGGTTGTGCTTACAGCCCAACACCGTGCAGGACGTTTGGCATTTGCCAGAGAACACCAAGATTGGCAAATTCGCCCCCGCGCCCTGTGCTCTTCACAGATGAAAGCAGGTTCACACTGAGCACGTGACAGAGTCTGGAGACGTCGTGGAGAACGTTCTGCTGCCTGCAACATCCTCCAGCATGACCGGTTTGGCGGTGGGTCAGTCATGGTGTGGGGTGGCATTTCTTTGGGGGGACGCACATCCCTCCATGTGCTCGCCAGAGGTAGCCTGACTGCCATTAGGTACAGAGATGAGATCCTCAGACCCCTTGTGAGACCATATGCTGGTGCGGTTGGCCCTGGGTTTCTCCTAATGCAAGACAATGCTAGACCTCATGTGGCTGGAGTGTGTCAACAGTTCCTGCAGGAGGATGGCATTGATGCTATGGACTGGCCCGACCGTTCCCCAGACCTGAATCCAATTGAGCACATCTGGGACATCATGTCTCGCTCCATCCACCAACGCCACGTTGCACCACAGACTGTCCAGGAGTTGGCGGATGCTTTAGTCCAGGTCTGGGAGGAGATCCCTCAGGAGACCATCCGCCACCGCACCAGGAGCATGCCCATGCGTTATAGGGAGGTCATACAGGCACGTGGAGGCCACACACAGTACTGAGCCTCATTTTGACTTGTTTTAAGGACATTACATCAATGTTGGATCAGCCTGTAGTGTGGTTTTCCACTTTAATTTTGAGTGCGACTCCAAATCCAGACCTCCATGGGTTGATAAATTTGATTTCCATTGATCATTTTTGTGTGATTTTGTTGTCAGCACATTCAACTATGTAAAGAAAATATTTAATTCCTTCAGATCTAGGATGTGTTATTTTAGTGCTTTGAATACGTTGAATACGTAAGACATCTCAGCTTTTAATATTTTATGAATTTGTAAAAATCGCTAAAAACATAATTCCACTTTGACAATATGGGGTATTATGTATAGAAGTGACAAAAAAGATCTTGATTCTAATCCATTTTAAATTCAGGCTGTAACACAACATGTGGAAAAAGTCAAGGGGTGTGTATACTTTCTGAAGACACTGTACATCCCTGGCTGTTCAAAATCCTTGCTGGTCATCACCAGTAACACATGCAGATTATAACACACGGTCTGCTGACTTGCCGAAGGCATCTGTTTTCTGTCTTCTGACCTCCCACCGGGCCATTCAGAGTCGTAAAAAAAGAAAGGGAGAGCAATTTATTTGTCTTGTGATAGGGAGGGCTGACCTCCCCCCTTTCATTCCATTGATGCGGTCCAGGGAATATCTGTTTTCCAATAACCCCGACTGAGGGTGCATGATTTCACTTGTGGGCTCGTTAAAACGACATGTTTTTCTTTCTTTCAAGTTTCTCAGTAGCTTGGTATCACTGCTCAAAGTTAGCAGAGTTTGGGACTTAATTGCTCACTCATTTCATTTGTATATTTCCTACCAAAGCCACTTGGTGTCACTAGATCACAAGATTCTGAGCTATGTTCAAGAATGTTCCCCAGTCAAATGTAGTTGACAGAATGCTACCCTTCCAATTTAGCCCTCATTCCGATAACCAGTTTGTGAAAGGCTTATAAATAACAGTATAATAATTATTATTTTCACCCATTCAAGTGATTGTGTAGAGTGTGAACAATAAAAAATATTTAAAAAACTAGTTTAAGGCATAATGCTGCTGTCCCTGCAGCAGTTTCTAAACTGTTGTGATGAGCTTTGTATGTTGAAATATCAGGCTTATTCCCCAGGCTTGTCCTCTTGTTAAGAAGACATAGGGAAGCCATGCAAATTTTTCTCTGTATGAATAAACCATCTGGCTCCCTCCGGTACTGAGCAGCGTAATCACTTACAGCTCGCGGGAAGCACTGGGATGTTTTTCTATACCTTTATCAAACTGGCAGTAAATTGGCAGGTTGCACCTTGTAAGAGCCATGTAGGTACGGTTGCATACTCAGTGGAAGGGCATGCTTGACAGAGAAAAGGGGTAACTGGATCAAAGTTGATGTAGTACGACTTCTGTGATTTGTGAAGCAGTTATGTGGTGCTTATGAAGCCTTTATACATTATGGTTTTTCTATAGAGGGACCCACATTGATAAGGAAAGAGGCAGTGAACTGCGGCCATGCTGTGAGGATGGAGAAGAAGAATAGTGAGTCATGCTAATAGTCATGCTGTGAGGAGGAGAAGAATAGTGGCAAGATTAGCCACTTGCGTTATCAATTTGGGTCAACTTTTACCACCACTGGGACTTAAACCACGCCATATTATGGAGACACAACAGACAATTATTACTACCGGTTTTCATAATGGCTTCACCTACTGACAACCCTCATCTCACAATCTCTAATTTGCCTCCATGTCAACGTATTGTTGCTCCAGTTTGAATTTTCCATGTGAGGCGAATATTAATGTCACTTATGTAATGCGGTGGCCAGGCCGTTCTCTGTGCAGTGTAGCTGCAGCATTCAGCCAGTGTGGTTTAAGGAAAGTCCCAGTGGTGGGTAAAAGTTGACATTTCAGAGCATATTATTCCCAGAAACATCTTTTGCTTACCCAGCTGTTCCTGCTAATTGCAGTGTAATAAATTCCTAAAGTTAATGTCAGTCAGACAAATACTCCCCGGTGAAGAGGATGCAGGAGCATTAATACCAAGGTTTGGCTCACTTGTTATATGATAATTGGGGTTAAAGGTCCTGTCTAGTAAACATCATGTTTTCTGTTGAATTCTGTTGTATTTAGCCAGATGAACGTAGCATCGTCAATGGTTGGAAAAATGTGTTTCATTGCTACTGTATGTTGCTAACGCTCTATGTGAAAAGGTCTGAATCGCACGCTTCAAAGACCACGAAGACAACTTATCTTGTTGTCACTGGTTGCTTCTACAGCTGCACCGGGACCAGGACTATACAGTAGATAACGGGAAAGCGGCCTGCCATCATTGTGCAATCAAATCTGTTAAAAAAGATTGACCCTTTGCCATCCTTAGGGTATATGTGTCAAATAAAGAGACCAGGTGGCAAAGAAATGTTTTGGTATCTGCATTCCATTTTCACTGGTAAATTCCCATTGGTGAGTCTCTAAGCATTGCACCAAGGGAACAAATCTTGGAACATTTTAATTTGGCCCAAAGGCCTTCTCTGCCACCACCTCTCCCTGGACACCAAGTAAACACATCTCCTGTCTTAGAGGTGTGATTGTTTTTCATGGTTGCTCTTGGGATACTTTCCTCAATAATGGGCTCCTATTCTGTCTGGGGGACGAATTTGAATATCTTTCAGTCTGCTGTGTTATCACGGCCCTTTTCCATTTGAACATTTCCCTTCTCGGTCCTATGCTGCATCGTGCCGCAGGATGAGATCTGCTCTCGTCAGCAGATGCTGGATTTAATCATAGCCAGGGAGGCACCCTGTTTGCAGCAAGCACCAGTATTTTCATTTGCCTAGACTCTTTACCATTATTTGTTATCGGCATGCCCTCACTGGAGTAGCGACAGCCCTTCTAATCCTTGCGGGGCCCTGCCTCATACTGAATGTTATTTTTTTGGGGGTGGTTTGCTCACAATTCTGCTCATAATTGCAAACAGAGATAACTCTGGACATATTTGAGTTTGGAACCATTTTTGTGCATGTACTGTTATTATACATTCTGTTGAACCTAAAGGGGGAACCTTCTCAGGAATGTTCCGGTTTCCCTCTGACAGGGAGCCTGCACCTCCTAATGTATATCATTAGTGCCCTCTGCTAAGCTGCTCAACTGTGAATGAGAGCGTCTGAGGACAGTACGGTCGTACATTTGTTTGGTTCATTGTTTCAGTGTTTTCAAAGGGTACCAAATTGCCATTTTGTATCTATGTTGTATCTATGTATTTTTAATGGTGAGATGAATAGATAAGGAATCCACTTTTTCTGGTGGGAAAAACAAGGTATTCATGGTTTTCTGGAATCTCATTTATATTTGTCAAGAATTCAATTCCCATTATTCGATTAATTAATAAAACCGAAAGCTTACCTTAACTTGGAAAAGTTGCAGTGTTGGATAGCCTTAGCCAGCAAGCTAGCATACATATCATTCCTCTCTATTTGAGTCAGGTTGATGAGTTTTTGTTAATGATGTCGGGGTTAAACACGTGTTGAAGTTAAGGAGACAATGTTCCAGATGATCCGTCTACATGGAGAGACATCTCTCTCTTGCCCACTGTCTATAAAGTCTTAATGAAATGCTTGATTGCCTGCATACAACCGTGGCTTATAGATACAGGCATTCTCTCTCCCAAACAAAAGGCATATATATACACTGTAGACAGACAGGGCATGAATTAATATGTATTCTGCCTAAAAATTGGAATTGCTGACTTTAAGCATGAATCCACAGAGTTTAACACTGTGTTATTGGACTTTTAGATATGCCTTTGGTACTTTATCAAAGTGCAGTGATCAATACCCTTGAAGAAATACACCTGCCTCAGCCTTATTTGGGCATTATATCCTATGTATACAAAGACAATTTCTTTACAAGTTATTTGTGGAAGCAGCTGACTGAACCAATTCCACTCAGGGTTAGCATAAAAACAGGCTGCTGTTAACTTCATCCTATCGGTCAACCAGTAGCTGAAATGGCTATGCCAGTGTGCCTCAACACTTTTGAGGTCATGGAACCCAGTACAGTGTTATGCTGATGATGTTCCAATCTCCTCCAGAGAGGAGCATGTTATCAAAGACATGCTCTCCCGCACAGATTCATTTTTGTTGAGAGTTACCGGTGGGGGACCCCTGACCGGTAACTTGACCAAGATTACTAAGTTTAGATAGCTGGCCACTAGACCAATTCATCAATCTAAGAAATGTTAGCTGAGATGGGCTAAATGTGTGACTATCAGTGACTGACATAAGAAGAGAGAAACTGTTGATGCACAACCAAATTTAATGCCCCCAAAAATCGAAAGGAATTTTGTTTGGAAGTGTCTGTCCTATCGCTGAGCGATATAAGAAATATCAGGAAACATTTGATTTTTCTTTGTTTTTTTTACATGTATTTAACCCCTTATTTTTGTCACTAAACAGTCTCCATATATACTTCCATACATTTTTTCAATCTGTACCAGGGGACCTTCGGGCGAGTCTTGTGGGGCCTGCGGGCATCCTCGAGCAATACTGTGTACTGCAAACTGTTCGGACGCTACAGACTATTTTTTGAGAAGACCGATTTTCAGGATGTCTCATGGTTTGACAAACCCCGCTCTGGTTCGGTACCCTTTCACCGTAGACGTGGGAGTTCCACAACGGCGGATGCGGTGAACAGATATCTTAAACTGGCAGGTTTTTATATGGGGTTTTCGTATTACGTTAATTATATTCCTGCAGGGCCTTCAGATTTATTCAACAAAATACGATAGTCAGTTTAAAAAGTCAGAAACATCCAGCTAACCCTATGCCCTATCTCAAACCTGAACTTGGATTGAGCTCGCCGGGCGCACATGAGCACTAGGCTACTTCAGGAGACAGATTGTAGTTTTTATGCCCTGATATCAGGAGCTGGCGGCAAAAAAATTGATGAAACAATTCAGAGACTGAAACGAATAAATCAGGTGACTTATATTTAAGTAGATCGATAGACAATCCTGAAATCAGCTGTTAATAGTCAATCAAGGTGTAAAACGATGTTTGAGTGAACCCAGAATAAAGAACATTTATGGTGAAGCCGCTTCCGAACATTGTAGACTTCTCCTTCTCCTTGGTATCAGGCAGATGCAGCTACGACGGCACTGGACTGGCTTGAGGCTTTGGGAAACTCGCTGCTATGGACTGTGCTTACCATTCTGTCTCCCACTCCATGTATCAGAATGCTGCTATTGGCGAAGACATTCTCACTTTTAGTGTTAAGGCGAGATTGCAGGTCCTACTTTTTTGCCCGCTTTGAGGACAATACAGTGCCACTGACACGGCCTGCAACGAAAACATGCGGTCTCTCCTTCACTGCAGCCGAGGTGAGTAAGACATTTAAACGTGTTAACCCTCGCAAGGCTGCAGGCCCAGACGGCATCCCCAGCCGCGCCCTCAGAGCATGCGCAGACCAGCTGGCCGGTGTGTTTACGGACATATTCAATCAATCCCTATACCAGTCTGCTGTTCCCACATGCTTCAAGAGGCCACCATTGTTCCTGTTCCCAAGAAAGCTAAGGTAACTGAGCTAAATCGACTACCGCCCCGTAGCACTCACTTCCGTCATCATGAAGTGCTTTGAGAGACTAGTCAAGGACCATATCACCTCCACCTACCTGACACCCTAGACCCACTCCAATTTGCTTACCGCCCAAATAGGTCCACAGACGATGCAATCTCAACCACACTGCACACTGCCCTAACCCACCTGGACAAGAGGAATACCTATGTGAGAATGCTGTTCATCGACTACAGCTCGGCATTCAACACCATAGTACCCTCCAAGCTCGTCATCAAGCTCGAGACCCTGGGTCTCGACCCCGCCCTGTGCAACTGGGTACTGGACTTCCTGACGGGCCGCCCCAGGTGGTGAGGGTAAACAACAACATCTCTCCTCCCCGCTGATCCTCAACACGGGGGCCCCACAGGGTGCGTTCTGAGCCCTCTCCTGTACTCCCTGTTCACCCAACTGCGTGGCCACGCACGCCTCCAACTCAATCATCAAGTTTGCGGACGACACAACAGTGGTAGGCTTGATTACCAACAAGGCCTACAGGGAGGGAGGTGAGGGCCCTCGGAGTGTGTGTCAGGAAAATAACCTCACACTCAACGTCAACAAAACTAAGGAGATGATTGTGGACTTCAGGAAACAGCAGAGGGAACACCCCCTATCCACATCGATGGAACAGTAGTGGAGAGGGTAGCAAGTTTTAAGTTCCTCGGCATACACATCACAGACAAACTGAATTGGTCCACTCACACTGACAGCGTCGTGAAGAAGCGCAGCAGCGCCTCTTCAACCTCAGGAGGCTGAAGAAATTCGGCTTGTCACCAAAAGCACTCACGAACTTCTACAGATGCACAATCGAGAGCATCCTGGCGGGCTGTATCACCGCCTGGTACGGCAACTGCTCCGCCCTCAACCGTAAATAAAATTTGGCTCTCCAGAGGGTAGTGAGGTCTGCACAACGCATCACCGGGGCAAACTACCTGCCCTCCAGGACACCTACACCACCCGATGTTACAGGAAGGCCATAAAGATCATCAAGGACATCAACCACCCGAACCACTGCCTGTTCACCCCGCTATCATCCAGAAGGCGAGGTAGTACAGGTGCATCAAAGCTGGGACTGAGAGACTGAAAAATAGCTTCTATCTCAAGGCTATCAGACTGTTAAACAGCCACCATTGAGTGGCTGCTGCCAAAAAAATTGACACTGACCCAACTCCAGCCACTTTAATAATGGGAATTGATGGGAAATGATGTAAATATATCACTAGCCACTTTAAACAATGCTACCTTATATAATGTTACTTACCCTACATTATTCATCTCATATGCATACGTATATACTGTACTCTACATCATCGACTGCATCCTTATGTAATACATGTATCACTAGCCACTTTAACTATGCCACTTTGTTTACTTTGTCTACATACTCATCTCATATGTATATACTGTACTCGATACCATCTACTGTATGCTGCTCTGTACCATCACTCACTCATATATCCTTATGTACATATTCTTTATCCCCTTACACTGTGTATAAGACAGTAGTTTTAGAATTGTTAGTTAGATTACTTGTTGGTTATCACTGCATTGTCGGAACTAGAAGCACAAGCATTTCGCTACACTCGCATTAACATCTGCTAACCATGTGTATGTGACAAATAAAATTTGATTTGGTTTGAAAAAATCCTGTCGGGCTGTATCACCGCCTGGTATGGCAACTGCTCCGCCCACAACCGTAAGGCTCTCCAGAGGGTAGTGAGGTCAGCACAATGCATCACCGGGGCAAACTACCTGCCCTCCAGGACACCTACACCACCCGATGTTACAGGAAGGCCATAAAGATCATCAAGGACATCAACCACCCGAACCACTGCCTGTTCACCCCGCTATCATCCAGAAGGCGAGGTCAGTACAGGTGCATCAAAGCTGGGACTGAGAGACTGAAAAATAGCTTCTATCTCAAGGCTATCAGACTGTTAAACAGCCACCATTGAGTGGCTGCTGCCAATTGACACTGACCCAACTCCAGCCACTTTAATAATGGGAATTGATGGGAAATGATGTAAATATATCACTAGCCACTTTAAACAATGCTACCTTATATAATGTTACTTACCCTACATTCATCTCATATGCATACATATACTGTACTTACATCATCGACTGCATCCTTATGTTACTCACTATGCCACTTTGTTTACTTTGTGCTCATCTCATATGTATCACTTTGTCATCTTCACATGCATAACTAATCCATATGTAATACATGTATCACTAGCCACTTTAACTATGCCACTTTGTTTACTTTGTCTACATACTCATCTCATATGTATATACTGTATGACCATCACTCACTCATATATCCTTATGTACATATTCTTTATCCCCTTACACTGTGTATAAGACAGTAGTTTTAGAATTGTTAGTTAGATTACTTGTTGGTTATCACTGCATTGTCGGAACTAGAAGCACAAGCATTTCGCTACACTCATTAACATCTGCTAACCATGTGTATGTGACAAATAAAATTTGATTTGGTTTGAAAAAATCCTGTCGGGCTGTATCACCGCCTGGTATGGCAACTGCTCCGCCCACAACCGTAAGGCTCTCCAGAGGTAGTGAGGTCAGCACAATGCATCACCGGGGCAAACTACCTGCCCTCCAGGACACCTACACCACCCGATGTCACAGGAAGGCCATAAATATCATCAAGGACAGAGCCACTGCCTGTTCAGCCCGCTATCATCCAGAGGCGAGGTCAGTACAGGTGCATCAAAGCTGGGACCGAGAGATTGAAAAACAGCTTCTATCTCAAGGCCATCAGACTGTTAAACAGCCACCACTAACATTGAGTGGCTGCTGCCAACTGAATTGAGAATTGATGTAAAATATATCACTAGCCACATTAAACAATGCTACTTAATATAATGTTTACATACCCTACATTATTTATCTCATATATATACGTATATACTGTACTCTATATCATCTACTGCATCTTTATGTAATACATGTATCACTAGCCACTTTAAACTATGCCACTTTGTTTACATACTCATCTCATATGTATATACTGTACTTACCATCTACAGCATCTTGCCTATGCCGCTTTGTACCATCACTCATTCATATATCTTTATGTACATATTCTTTATCCCTTTACACTTGTGTGTATAAGGTAGTAGTTTGGAATTGTTAGCTAGATTACATTACTGCATTGTCGGAACTAGAAGCACAAGCATTTCGCTACACTCGCATTAACATCTGCTAACCATGTGTATGTGACAAATACAATTTGATTTGATTTGTTAAAAGTTCATTTGAATGTCCTTCTTAATGAAGCCAATCAGTTTCTATTTGTAAAAGACCAAGTCCATATTATGGCTTCTTGACTGACATGAAAGTCAGTCAATACGGAAGATTTACATTGAGAGTTTCTTCAAGTGCCTCAAGCACTATGTTGGCTTGTTAAAAGTTCTTAATGTAATGCATTGAGCCGTCAGTTGTGTTGTAGGTGGTATACAGGAGAGCTCTATTTGAAAGACCAAGTCCATTTATGGCAAGAACAGCAAATAAGGACAGTCAATACGGATTTGCAGTGCAAAAACCATCAAGCACTATGATGAAACTGGCTCTCATGAGGATTGCCACAGGAAAGGAAGACCCAGAGTTACCTCTGCTGCAGAGGATAAGTTCATTATAGTTAGCAGCCTCAGAAATTGCAGCCCAAATAAATTCTTCAGAGTTCAAGTTGGACCGCAGAGTGAAGGAAATGCAGCCAACAAGTGCTCAGCATATGTGGGAACTCCTTCAAGACTGCTGGAAAAGCATTCCAGGTGAAACTGAATGAGAGAATACCAGAGTGTACAAAGTGTGGCTATTTGAAGAATCTCAAATATAAAATATATTTTGATGTGTTTAACACATTTTGGGTTACACATGATTCCATATGTGTTATTTCGTCGTTTTGATGTGTTCATTATTCTAGAATGTTAAAAATAAAGAAAAATCCTTGAATGAGAAGGTGTCCAAACTTTTGACTGATACTGTATATATACAGTTGAAGTCGGAAGTTTACATACACCTTTGCCAAATACATTTAAACTCCGTTTTTCACAATTCCTGACATTTAATGCTAGTAAAAATTCCCTGTCTTAGGTCAGTTAGGATCACCACTTTATTTTAATAATGTGAAATGTCAGAATAATAGTAGAGAGAATGATTTATTTCAGCTTGTATTTCTTTCATCACATTCCCAGTGGATCAGAAGTTTACATACACTCAATTATTATTTGGTAGCATTGCCTATAAATTGTTTAACTTGGGTCAAACGTTTCTGGTAGCCTTCCACAAGCTTCCCACAATAAGTTGGGTGAATTTTGGCCCATTCCTCCTGACAGAGCTGGTGTAACTGAGTCAGGTTTGTAGGCCTCCTTGCTCGAACACGCTTATTCAGTTCTGCTCACACATTTTCTATAGGATTGAGATCAGGGCTTTGTGATGGCCATTCCAATATCTTGACTTTGTTGTCCTTAAGCCATTTTGCCACAACTTTGGTAGTATGCTTGGGGTGAATGTTCATTTGGAAGACCCATTTGCGACCAAGATTTAACTTCCTGACTGATGTCTTGAGATGTTGCTTCAATATATCCACATAATTGTCTTTCCTCATGATGCCATCTATTGTGTGAAGTGCACCAGTCCCTCCTGCAGCAAAGCACCCCTACAACATGATGCTGCCACCCCTGTGCTTCACGGTTGGGATGGTATTCTTTGGCTTGCGAGCATCCCCCTTTTTCCTGAATAATCAAATTGTATTGGTCACATAGACATGTTTAGCAGATGTTATTGTGGGTGTAGTGAAATGCTTGTGTGAAATGCTTGTGTTTCTAGCTCCAACAGTGCAGTAATATCTAACAATTTCACAACAATACACACAGCACACACAAATCTAAAGGAAAGGAATGGAATTAAGAATATATGAATATTTGGACAAGCAAAGTCGGAGTGACATAGACTAAAATAGAATTGAATACATGATGTACATATGAGATGAGTAATGCAAAATATGTAAACATTATTAAAGTTACTAGTGTTCCATCATTAAAGTGGCCAGTGATTTCAAGTCAATGTATATTGGGCAGCAGTCTCTAAGGTGCTGGTGATGGTTATTTAACAGTCTGATGGCCTTGAGTTAGAAGCTATTTGTCAGTCTCTCGGTCCCAGCTTTGATACCCCTGTACTGACCTCGCCTTGTGGATGATAGTGGGGCGAACAGGCAATGGTTCGGGTGGTTGTTGTCCTTGATGATCTTTTTGGCCTTCCTGTGACATCGGGTGCTGTTGGTGTCCTGAAGGGCAGGTAGTTTTCCCCCAGTGATGCATTGGGCAGACCGATCCACCCTTTGGAGAGCCCTGAGGTTGCGGGTGGTTGCTTTACCAGTTGCCTTACCAGGCGGTGATACAGCCCGACAGGATGCTCTCAATTGTGTAAAATTTCTGTAAAGATTTGTGAGGGTTTTAGATGCCAAGCCACATTTCTCCTGGCACCCCACTCCCAGGGCCTTCACCTCCTCCCTGTAGGCTGTCTGGTCATTGCTGGTAATCAGGCCTACTACTGTTGTGTTGTCTGCAAACTTGATGATTGAGTTGGAGGCATGCGTGGTCACGCAGTCATGGGTGAACAGGGTGTACAGGAGGGGGCTGAGCACACACCCATGTGGGGCCCCTGTGTGGATCAGTGAAGTGGAGGAGTTGTTTCCTACCTTCACCACAAGCCCGTCAGGAAGTCCAGGACCCAGTTGCACATGGCGGGGTTCAGACCCAGGGTCCCGAGCTTAATGATGGGCTTGGAGGGTACTATGGTGTTGAATGCTGAGCTATCGTCAATGAACAGCAATCTTACATAGGTATTCCTCTTGTCCAGATGGGATAGGGCAGTGTGATGGCGATTGCATCATCTGTGGATCTATTGGGGCGGTAAGCAAATTGAAGTGGGTCTAGGGTGTCAGGTAAGGTAGATGTGATATGATCCTTGACTAGTCTCTCAATGCACTTCTTCATGATGACAGAAGTGAGTTCTACCGGACGATAATAATTTAGTTCAGTTACCTTTGCTTTCTTGAGTATTTGTTGTTAATGGTTGACGCTCATACAAAGTACATAGCTAGACACGGCCTTGTCGACCTGATAGCTACTGAGGTGAGACCGGTAAGTCTCACCAACAGCACACGTTCACAAACTCTCTCAGGCTGGTTTAATGTCGATGATGATATGTTTTCTTGTATGCCAAATATGCCAGACGTTGTTGTGGGGGAGGCCAAAGGGAGGTGCTCATTTTGGAAGTAGGTTGCTCTTTTGACTCTTACATGGAGCAGACCTTTTCTGACAAGTGACAGAAATACCAGTCCTTTGTGTCATGTCTTAACAGCTTCGGTTATCAGTGCAAGCTTGTGGTGCTGATATTTGGGAGTCTAGGCCATGTACGTAGACTGACAGTACGTGGCCTTCAGATTGCAGGCCTGCATAAGACAACGGCAGAAGCAGCTGGCGAGGAACTGTTCTGTGTCAGCGGTCATGGGCACCTTTGCTGTGTGGAGAAGAAGGTGGTATCTGTGTCCAGATATTCATGTTCTTTGAAATGTTTTAATTCATCTCAACTGTAATGTGATTTAAATGAAGTATTTCAGCTGTGTGTGCGTGCACATGAGTGTCTGCAGCCTGGCATATGAAGAATCCACTTAATATATCCCTCCATGCTACATGTCTTCAAACGAGACGAGTGAAGCTTCCAAGCACATTATCTTTAAAACATTTTTTAAAATCATTAACATCAAGATGATGTTATTTGTTTACTAGTCAAAGAGAAATACTCACAATTTAAGCAAGAAGATTCCCTCTTTCAAAATGTGACGCCTTGTATTTTCTTATGATGTGCATTTTAGAAAAATAACAATGTTAGGGTGACGATGTGTGTACAATGGGCATTTCAGATTCATCTCCTTGACATGGAATGTTGAAGCCGGGGGGTTATCTGTTGAAAGACACAATCTGTTCTCGTAGACACCTAGAGATTGGCGTGTCACCTTTCTATGTGACTTCATGAAATCTCATGAATCAATCATCTAAAAGGATTGGTTGGTGAGATGGAGTGAACAGTGAGTCAGTGAACCTTGGGGTCACTTAGTTGAAGTCAGACACTTCAAAGCGATATCGTTTGAAACTCTCAAGGTTGTCTGATGAAAACAGACGTTGTGTCACCTCACATTATCACATTGTCCTGTTCATAGACGCAATAAAGAGGGGAAAGACGCGTGAATGGCAGTGACATTGGTGCTGCTGTCTAATTGGATGAACAGATGTGAGGGTAAGGTGTGCCGACGCTCTGTGGAGCTGGGGAGTGAAATGGCGGTGAAAGTGGGTGGAGAACTCTACAATAGATATGTACCAACATTATGTCAACGTTTGTGTGACGGTTTGTGTCAGTGTTTGTGTTTCTCCAGAGTGGGCATGAGGTGGGTTGGACGTGGCGTTCGTTGTGATCGAGTTTCTGTCTTCGCCGGCGATGCATGATGGCCATCTGGAGGGAATCGCATTGCTCATTAATCACCTCCCTCTGGACGGACTTCATTAAACACTCTGCTAAGGTGCGTTTCACTAATTCACGGTTCTTTCTTTAACTTTTTCAATCTCTCTCTTTCTCTCTCTCTCTCTCTCTGAGATAGTATTTTGATAGTTGATAGCATTTTCTTCTGAAAAAGGAACTGCATTCAACTGCTGGAGGTGGAACAGGAATCAAATTGCTTTCTTGCACAGTACAGGGATTCAGAAGGTAAAGCTGAAAAACGTATCAGGCAGTACGCTGTAATGCTTCCATTCACCACAACATGGCAGTGTGTCTACATGAATGAGAGGCGTGGAGCAATGAAATAAACCATGGTTTCTGGCTGCACTGTTAAAGATGGTGCACAGTAAATTACTGGACTTTTTCTGTTATCGAGTTTCTATCTGTTAATTTTGTATGACACACACACACACACACACACACAATCGCTCACTCGCTCTCTCCTCATTGCTCCTTGGATTAGGAAGGTAGCTCAGAGCTCTTACTAAGACCTCTCTTATATATGGACTTCCACAAAAGACAGATGAATCCCTTTGGATATTAGAGTATCTCGTTCAGTAATCACACACGCACACACACTTTGTCTCCTGGCCTCTGCTGTGCTCATCTCAAGTGCTGGACAGAGGAGAGCAGTTAGAGAGGCCTGGAGGAAGTAAACACTGTATATAATTTAGGATGAATGCCCTGTATTATCCCTCGCTCCTCTCCTCCGCTCACACATTGGCCCACAGGTGGGAGTTACGGTAGCTGCTTATTGCAGTCCAGATGCCTGGCTGGGGTGTTTACTGTGAGAATGGGACTGGCTGTGTTCAGAGTTGTGTTCACAAGGCATGCCACATGGCGTGAGTTGGCTCGAACCGAAGCAGACAAATGATATAGTCATGAAAGGTGGTAGTATATGTGTGTGTATGTGTGTTTGTGTTGACATGGATTTTGCATACAACAAACAATGTGCCACATCATATCTTCCAGCTTTCATCTCATCTGCTGTTGGTAATGTGTGTGTGTTTATTTCTAGACCATCACTATGACATATGTCTGGCGCCTTGTATCACTTTAGAGAACCATATAGTGAACTCCCCTCAAACGCCTGCAAGATAAATTGACCCCAACCCCCGCAGGTGTGGATGTCCCCTTGTACCCCCCCAAATAGCTCAACTAATTTGGGGGTACAGGAGGCATGCATGGCGGAGGGGGGAATTTATTGCTCAGGGGGGTGTGCCCAAACCTGCCTTAGTGGCCCCCAGGTGATTACAGTACTGCAAGCCCACCTGGCCCTCCCACCTGGATAGATAGAAATAGGAGAGGAGAGAGGAAGAGAGGTTGTTCCCTTTGATGTATACCTTTATCCTAGATTATAACTTTGGTGTTTAGAACAGTTCAAACACAGCGATCTGTGTGAAGGTTTTAAGGTGGGTGTAATGTGCATGGTAGGTTGGCTGCTGAGGGGAGGACGACTCATAATGATAATAACTGAGCAAATGGAATGGCATCAAACTACGTGTTTGATGTATTTAATACTATTCCACTTATTCCGCTCCAGCCATTACCACTAGCCCGTCCTCCCCAATTAAGGTGCCACCAGCCTCCTGTATTGCACATGTAGTTCCATGGAACCTGCATTAACACATCACAAAATCTGGTACTCTGAATCATGGACCAACCACTCAGGCAGGTAGCAGAATTTGTTTGCAATCTTGGAACCCACAACCAAATCTAGCAAGCTAACTCAATTCACTTCTGGGGGTGTGAAACATTAAGCATAGATCAGGGCACCAAACACTCCAGGATCCGAATCAGAAAATGCCCTATAATTAAAATGAAGTGCTTCTCTGTTGTCAAATCAGCATCCTCTAAGGGGTGCTTGGATTGGTCTACCCCACCAAGCAGCTTATTCCTCCATCCTAAATGTCCTCCACATGAGTCCCCACCAGACTGCAGCCAGACTCCTAGCTGCAGGGAGATCGTCTCCACTAGGTCCTGGAACATTGTGTGGCACCTCATCAAGGCCCCATCTGTCATTCACGCTGCACCACTGTGTCCACAGAGGCCTGAAGATAATGATAACCGTTAGTCCATTTGCCACAAAGCACTGGGCGACCTCCTTTTCAGACGCCCTCACTCGCTGGATGATGGAGATAACTGGACCACAGCCTACGCACTGTTGTTTGTTGCTTAGGGCCTCATCCATCCAGGCAACAGATAGAGACAAAATGGCAGGCAATCATGGCCGCGATTTAAAAACGGAGGCAGTTAGCATGACAGCCATTGATGTCTTTCATAATTAGCGAGTGTTTTATAATTAGCTAGTTAGCTAATGGGCTGATGGTTGTTTTTCTCCTCATTCCGTCGCTGTGGTTGCAGAGGCAAGACCACCACCTCCTGTGGTTTTGGACAAAATGGCAGGTTAGTCAGGTCGCTTAAATGTGCCCAGCAAATGTCCCTGGTGGCTCCCAGACGTGTGATTCAGACTGCCATTTGGCCACGCGCCTAGAACTTTTCTGTGACACTGCCACCAAGGCCGGATAGGCAGGACAACTGGTGCCAATGACAAATCGTATAGGGATGTGTTTTTTGTGGGTTGCCCCCGACATCGGGGAGCTTCTCTTCAGCATCTGGAACGAAATCCCAAAGTCTCCTTGCTTTGGTTTTGGCTGATTCCTGTTGACTGCCTCTGATACGTTCCAACTGCTCTACATACAGCCAAGAGAAACAGTAATTTCTTCTTTATCTATATTATTCCCCACCCATTAGGGACTCTACTTTTCCTACCAACACCCTTCACCTTGAAAGTCAAAATAATCTCTGTGCTCTTGGATTTTAATTAGAGTTCATATGGGAAGGCTTGTGACATTGACAAAAAAAATGGTGGCTAAACTTCATCACTCCCTGATGAAGGTTGTGTGAAAGCATAACATTTTGGCCATATTTTTTATTAGATTTTTTATTTTACCTTTATTTAACTAGGCAAGTCAGTTAAGAACAAATTCTTATTTTCAATGACGGCCTAGGAACAGTGGGTCAACTGCCTGTTCAGGGGCAGAACGACAGATTTGTACCTTGTCAGCTCGGGGGTTTGAACTTGAACTTGCAACATAGAAGATATGATCAAATGTGCTTATACCTATCCTATCATTTCAAATCCAGTGCCTAGGACAGGGGTGTCAAACATACAGAGGGGGTCCAATCTGGCCTGCGGGTGGTTTGAGTAAAAAAAAAATATATATATATATATATATATATATATATATACTGTAAATATATCTTTTTTGGGGGGGTGGGAGCAAGGAAATAGAACACATTTGTAGTGCAGCCCATAAGACCTCGTTGAAGACCGAATGCGGCCCCCGGGGCAAAATGAGTTTGACACTCCTGCCCTGGGAGATAAGGAATGGGGGTCGATTTGAGATTGAGTGACAGCGATTGACCTACAAAGATGATTGAAGACAGCCATTTTGAGCCGATGTCTGCCTGGAGACACACAGGATGTATGACTGAGATGTGAGGCAGGACTGCAGTGATATGTGAGGAGAAGATAAAAGAGGGGAAAGGTGTCACAGCTCCAGGGAGGAGACCGAGGGTCGGAATGCATGCAGCAGAGATGGAAGAGGGGGTTAACAGCACAGGTCTCCGCTGTCAGAAAGGGTCGATCTCCCGGTTTTTATAACACTCTGAAGATGAAATAGCAGACATTGACATTGAATTGGACAAATCGTTCCTTCCTTGGCATCTCCTCTACCATGTGAAATCCAACTGACAAACTTGATTTGAGATTCCACAATCTTTATCTGAGCTGAGTTAAGCAAGGCTTCCATTTGTGGGAAACATGTTCCCTAATAACAATTTCAGTTGGACGATATGAATGAACATTCCAAAATGTTAGAGTGAAACATAAAACAGCAAATTGTGTGTGCATAGTCAGGCTTGTGAGGGGGCGTTCACAATGTACCAGTCAGTTTGAATACACAAATTTGTATTTTTTATTTTACCTTTTATTTAACTAGGCAACTCAGTTAAGAACAAATTCTTATTTTCAATGACGGCCTAGGAACAGTGCCTGTTCAGGGGCAGAATGACAGATTTGTACCTTGTCAGCTCGGGGATTCAAACTTGCAACCTTTTGGTTACTAGTCCAACACTCTAACCACTAGGCTACCCTGCCGCCCCCAAATATTGAATTATGAAGGGCTCTCACTCTAGCAAGCTCTCCTTTGTAATTGTATTGTATGGAGAGAAAGACCTTAAGTGAAAAATGTTTCATTGGGGCACAGAAGCCAGAACTATCCTTGTGCTGTTGGACCATAAAGGCCAGGAGGTGGTCTCACAATGCTCCAGCGGCAGCACTCCTTCTTTGTGGGCTTATCACTAGCATTAATGGGGTCTCGTGGGCAGCCCATTCACTCTCCAATGGCACTGTCGACCGCTGCAGCTATGGCCGATGAAACATCTGTGAGGGTAATACTGTTTTTTGTTTACTGTCCTTCTAAATTAGATTTGTGCTGAAGTTCAGAAGGAAATCGATTCGCTGTATTGAATACTGAGCTGTGGGCGCACTGTGTGGTGAGCAGGTTTAGATTTTATGGCAATGTTCCAATTCTCTGAAATGTTTTCTTACATGAAAGGACTGGAACTGTTTTTCCCACGTTTTTCCTCCTTTCCCTTATTCGGTTGGTTTACAATGTTTCCTTTCCTGAAAAGGATCTTTGCTTATAAACTGTCATATTTTTTTTAGAGCTAGAGCTATACAACTGCAATACAAAAACAATTGTTCTGAGAGTCCAAACTAATAGTTTAAATAAAATATATAATGTAAACAGATACATCTAGATACAGAAGACAAATTATAGAGGAAAACCCTAAAGCAGGGTGTAATTAATGTGCCATGGAATCAGCGCTTCCAAAATCTATTCCCAACTAGTTTGCAACCTGTATGCCGCAGTTGTCAATTTTTGGGCCCTTGAATTAAAGTGGTATACTTTTTTATTTCGCACAATTTTCTTTAACTAATTTTGATGTTTAATGTAGGGCTGACAGACAAGTTCCTTACCTTCTCCCTCTTCCACTTGCCTCTTCCATTTTTGTGGTAATGCTGCAATCTGTTTATTGTCATTTTGGAAAGAGCTGACATTTCCATTTATTTGTGTTAGCTGCATGTGACAGAACTCCACCAGTCCTATTCATGATATCATTAACAAAGTATTTAAAAAAAAATCCCCCCTAAAATATTCATTTTTAGTTCATTAGTTTGAATTTACCCATAATATTTGTTATTTCTTAACTGGCGGATTAAACATGAATTGCAACCAGCTTTCTATGGCTTGTTTTAAAAATAACGATTTTTTGGAGATTATTTAATTTTCAGATAACTGGAAGTGAGAGGTTATAATCTGAATAAAGGGAAAAGGTACATTTTTGAACACTGGGTGAGCCATTCTTACTAATATTTTTATTTATTTTACCTTTATTTAACTAGGCAAGTCAGCTGAGAACTAATACTTATTTTCAATGACGGCCTAGGAACAGTGGGTTAACTGCCTGTTCAGGGGCAGAACGACAGATTTGTACCTTGTCAGCTCGGGGGTTTGAACTTGCAACCTTCCGGTTACTAGTCCAACTCTCTAACCGCCAGTTCGGATTTAAGTACAACTTTTGAATGACTGAAGCCTTTAATTAGAGGTTGGCACAATGATTTAATATTTAATCATTTCAGCCCTTAGAAATCATATTCAATATATAAATAGGCCTGTTGAATTTTATCTGGCTTGCTGTTCCAAATAAAGTGGGATATTTTTTACTCATATCATTAAAAAACAAGTTGTTTGGTGTAGGCAGGGCCATAAGTAAATGGGTAAACTGGGATACGTCTAAATAATTTATCAGGGTGATTTATCCACAAACAGCAAGATCTTATATTTTTGCTAACTTTCTATTAAAATCTTTGGAGTGAGATCGCTTCTTTCTTTCGGGATATGAATACGGAGTATGTCCTCTTCACTGTCAGACCATTTCATTGGTGAACTACACAGTAATGTGGTACAGTACACTTGTAATCCAGAGAGGCTAGAGAAATGATCTAGATCCTCTATGAGGCTGTGCAGGCATCCAAATTGTGGATTTAAATGAAAACATGAGTCGTCAGCATACAATGACCACTTTGTTTTTAAGCCCTGGATTTCTAGCCCCTTGATATTATTGTTGGAATTAATTTGAATAGCTAACATTTCAATGGCCATAATAAATAGATATGCCAATAGTGGACAACCTTGTTTCACTCCTTGACAGTTTAATACTTTTTGAGAAGTAGCCATTATTTACTATTTTACACCTGGGCAATCCTCTTTGTCATGTCAGTCTGGGGCGGTCTCTGGGGCAGCAGAACTGAGATTGGCTGGTGGGTTGAGATCCACACATGAGGAAGTGGCATTACCTGCATTTTTGTCATGATACCGTTTGCAACCTCGTAGATTGGTGTTCCCTGAAAACAGAGGGTTCTACTGATAATGGGATGTACGCGTGAGGTTCAGTATTGTAGCTGAGGGAGTTTTATTTCATTGCATTTCAAGATTTGAGGCTAAATGTTCACTGCTACAAATTCTATATATTTTTAAAGGGTTTATTTCCAAAATGCTATATAGACACATTTTTCACATTTACTGTATGTTTTTTTCATCTGAAATTAATGCTTATGTCCACTTCACGGTTAGACCATTTCATTTATTTACACGGTAATTGTAAAAATGTAATTTTTGGGCAATCCATTTTTCATCTGAAATGAATGCTTATGAGTACCTTAATCTGTCTTTAAAATATTATTGTTCTCAGATGTTTTATTGATATATTTTAGATATGATTATACAGTATACTATACTATACAGTATATCCATTGTTTAGCTGGAATGGAATGTGCGTATCCTGTGTATTTTACAAACATATCTCATATTACTGTATTGATTAAAACAATCATTTAAAAAATACATATTGATGTCACATATGATTCATTTTCATAGTTCTTTAGTAAATCATGTATTTGTCACATTTGACTGTGTAAAACCTTGCAGTGCTACTGAGAGTGGGGTGGATATATAGCATTTTACAACATTTGATTATTTGTCTCTCTAAAATGAAACCATCTAGTGATAGATTTCAAACAAATACATCTCTGTCATTTAACAACCCCATGCCATGATTAGATGCGGAAAAACACCAATCTCTTTCATTAAAAAAACATGTACAAAAATAATAATGATAATTTTCCAAAATTTCTGAAAATTGATATATATATATATAGCGTTTTGGTGAGAGTCAGAGAGCAGAGAGGAAATCTGTTTTTCATTGGCTGAGTGGCGAGAGGATGAGCTTTTGATTGGTCTGGGTTGAGAGGAGATGTATCTTTCATTGCTTGAGAGGAGAGACCCAAGGTCCGCTCTCCCTGCTACAAAGGCAGTCGACCCATGATCAATATGGTAATTTTCCCTGTTCACTGAACTCTCCCTCTTGCTCTCTCTCTCTCACACAAAATTATCCAATGATAATCCGTTAGGTGAATTGACCCCACTGTGTCATATAGCTTCTTCACAAGCATCTCTTCAGCAGAAGCAGACCCTTTAACAGTTTCAATGAGAAAAGGAGTATATGGCAGCACAGGCTTTTCATGAACACTGTTCCCAATGGATGAGCTCCCAAAAGAATCATGTATCCAGTCGATTAGACCCGCAGTGGGACACGACCCATTACAGATGCGTATGAGTATGTACGCTTAGTAGTATAATTTACAGGAAAGTGTGTGCGCGTGTGTAACAGCAAGCACTACTGGAATATCTTGCAGCATATATCTTACAGCATCATTAGCTGTGCAAATTCCATCTGCATTTAGTGGTGAAACAGTCCAGTTGCTAATTTCTCAGCCATAGCAGGAAGGTCGATTAGCATATCCTGGAAATATTTTCACTGAAGGGTCTATGTAAGGACAGTAAATGGCAGACTAATCTGTTTACTCTTATGTTCCTGTTAGCCTATGTTGATTTCTAGATAAACTCTGCATTGCAGTGGCTCAGTGGGTTGACTGATAGTATGGAGAGGTTAGTGATAGCAGCAGTTTCTCCACGTGGCCCCAATCAAGGCTGCCATGGAAGTGAAGTGCTACTTTTTCATCTTGCTAAACAGCACCAAACACTAACTGCAGTTTGGTTGGGATATCTTGCTCTCTCACCAGGCACACTCTGAATCTCGCCATGTCTATTACTGTGAGTGAGGGCTCTATTCAACCTGTATCGTTGAAGCCTTACAGATGGCGCGCTAGAAATGTAAAGGTAATTTCAGATTGAGCACACATGTGAGGCACTTCTCGTGTTTGCGGTGCGGTCCCTGCTAACTCGGGAACATTCAATCATGCAGTTACGCTTAACTTCGCAATACATATTGAAGAGCCCTTTGTGTGGGGTTTGTGGAGAGGGTTATACACACGCAAACACACACATGCTTGCGTGTGTGTCTATAGGTTGTGTGTGTGTGTGTAGTGTGCGTGAGATTGGAATCCACTTTGCAGATGCAACAGCGATGGGAAAATGACCCTGCTTCATTGTCATGCTGGTCCAGATAGTGCGTAATGTATGGCTGGTATCACAACAGTGAGAAAAGACGGCGGCTGGGAAGGGTAGAGTAGAAATATCTCCCCATCATGCCAGAGGCAGTGGCATAAAAGCGCTGTTGTAGCTTTCTTTTTCTCCCTTCTGTCATTTTTATGTAACGAGCCCATAAAACCAGGTGGCGTCTCGTTTGTCTACTCCCTCACAAATGTGTGTTCGTCAACAAAATGGGGCGAGCGCTAGCGTTTGCTGTCATTAAAGGTCCAAGATATGAGGAAGCACACTGGCTTTGAGTCCCATATCTGTATTGATAATAGAGCTGTGCGCCTCGGAGGCCGCTAGCTTTCATCGACTTGGTAAAGCCCTGTATCCGGGTAATTTCCCTCCTAAGTGTGTTGACCTGCCATTTTAAATATTTATATTTTTTTACTCACAAATTGCTTGTAATTTGTGGCACAAAATACCTTTATATTTGTTGTGATATAAATTGTAGCCTACATCACTTCCAATAGCAAGGGCTTATTGATTTCCCCATGTTATGGAAGCTTCATTAAATGGCACTTGATACTAATTCTAAACGAGCAAGTAAACCCCAAATGAATTAGGCACATACTGTAATACATTTCTCAGATATGGCCCAAATATAACTTGTGTTTTTCATTACATTACTGGTGATTTTGTAGCCGAGGCTAAATTCAATTCCCAATCCTAGAGGACATCTAACCACAGAACCTGGTCAACAGCAGGGCATTGAGGTCCTGAACCCTCTCCGGTGAAATTCCCCTACATAGAATAACCAGTCTTGCTTGACAGGGCATCTTTTTCCAGAGGCAGCTCAGTGAAAAAAAAAGTATCTCATTCTATTACGTAAAAGGTCCATGTCATCACCTTTTGACTGCCCTGGTCCCTCCGCTTTATTAGGTTAGGCAACATTATTTTAATGCAGGTATCCATTTTCTCTCGTGTATTAAAGTTCCCTAACTTTTACTTCCTTCTGACCTTGTCAGTCAACAGGAAATTAATGAAGTTCAGTCAAAATGACACGGATTAGACAAATCTCTTCCGACCCCACAGCATTTCATCTAGTTTAACATCAGTGATCACCTGCATTTCCAATGTATTTAAAATTAAGGAGCAGTATAACTTTTTGGGCGACCCGAACAAATTTGAGAGTTGTATAGATTAAGAAGCGGTAGATCTGTTCTATGTGCACAATTTCTATTCATGCCATTCTTAAGATTTGTTTTTGCGTCTCTTACTTTAGTTTTGTTCACCAGCTTCAAACAGCTGAAACAACAATATTTTTGCTTATGGAAAATACATTTCAGTGGTTTAGATGGTAAGATTATCTACACTATACTAGCTTATTTCGTCACAAGCTGAAATCAGGCAAACTATTAATTTTAGCAACCAGGAAATGGCAGAGCGATATCTGCAAAGTGCAATGTTAATAATCATAGGTTCCTGTGTGCGTTTGTGAATTAGCGGGATTTGATTATGCCTAATATTTCTAGTCTCCTTCAACCCCTTTGTGAAAGAGCCTATAATTCTGCTATGCAAAATGACTGCAAGCCTCTGACAATGTATTATTGCATCAGTGTTGGAAATGAATGTTCTGCAAACCATCATTACATTGGCCGATTGCAGCAGGCATAACACAGTCAATAACATGTCCACACAATTATTCAGAGGTTTAAATACTCTTTATGTAGTCATTTCTTAGAATGTTCCACTTTCAACCAAAAGACAGACCTCTACATCATTCTTCATATACTCAGCAAAAAAAGAAACATCCCTTTTTCAGGACCCTGTCTTTCAAATATAATTTGTAAAAATCCAAATAACTTCACAGATCTTCATTGTAAAGGGTTTAAACACTGTTTCCCATGCTTGTTCAATGAACCATAATTAATGAACATGTACCTGTGGAACGGTCGTTAAGACACTAACAGCTTACAGACGGACTGCAGACGGTAGGCAATTAAGGTCATAGTTATGAAAACTTAGGACACTAACTATGCAATAGGCTGAGAGAGGCTGGACTGAGGGCTTGTAGGCCTGTTGTAAAGGCAGGTCCTCACCAGACATCACCGGCAACAAAGTCACCTATGGGCACAAACCCACTGTTGATGGACCAGACAGGACTGCCAAAAAGTGCTCTTCACTGACAAGTCGTGGTTTTGTCTCACCAGGGGTGATGGTCGGATTCACGTTTATCGTCAAAGGAATGAGCGTTACACCGAGGCCTGTACTCTGGAGTGGGATCGATTTGGAGGTGGAGGGTCCATGATCTGGGGCGGTGTGTCACAGCATCATCGAACTGAGCTTGTTGTCATTGCAGGCAATTTCAACGCTGTGCGTTACAGGGGAGACATCCTCCTTCCTGCAGGCTCCTCCTGTCATGACCCTCCAGCATGACAATGCCACCAGCCATACTGCTCGTTCTGTGCGTGATTTCCTTCCAAGACAGGAATGTCAATGTTCTGCCATGGCCAGCGAAGAGCCCGGATCTCAATCCCATTGAGCACGTCTGGGACCTGTTGGATCGGAGGGTGAGGGATAGGGCCATTCCCCCCCAGAAATGTCCTGGAACTTGCAGGTGCCTTGGTGGAAGAGTGGGGTAACATCTCACAGCAAGAACTGGCAAACCTGGTGCAGTCCATGAGGAGGAGATGCACTGCAGTACTTAATGCAGCTGGTGGCGACACCAGATACTGACTGTTACTTTAGATTTTTACCCCCCCTTTGTTCAGGGACACATTATTCAATTTCTGTTAGTCACATGTCTGTGGAACGTGTTCAGTTTGTCTCAGTTGTTGAATCGTATGTTCATTCAAATATTTACACATGTTAAGTTTGAAAATAGCTTCTTTTTTTGCTGAGTTTACATATCTTTAACATCTTGAAACCTGCAAGATCACAGAGGGGGTTTCTGTTGTGCGCTTGTTTAGGGTTTTATTGGTAAAAACATACCAATAAATCAGGATATCAGTTGTAACCTAACGAGAGTGTGCTGTGTGTGGTGTCATTATTCATGCACTGAGAACTCTTACAAGACAGAGTTGATCGGTGCTACGCAGTGCTGAGCCTCATGAAGCCTCCTCTGCCATGCTGTAGCTGCGTTTACACTGCACTTCCCACAGCGCTGTATTGACACCACACACACACCTTAGGGATGACGACCAGGGCCCCACAATTTCTAGTGGAGTAATGGCCTCAGACACATGCACACTGCTCTCCCCTCCATAGGGGAGCCGCACTCTGCTACAGTCAGCACTCCTGTAATGTAAAGTGGGTCGGCATAAATGAGGGGGGCACCTCCAAGATTAAGAATGCAGCATTAAGAGTGGCCCCCGCTGATACAGAGAGTTTCTAATGGGCCTGGAAGTGAACCAAACTGAATGGGTGGATGTCACAGTGGATGATGAATCAGCGTAATTCTGTTCTGCCGAGCTAAAGCTAAAAGGAACTTGGATGGATGGACGACCATCTGCCTGATGGCTGCCTGGTGTACAATTCAGAGAGGAGAGTGCATGGTCAGAAAGGAATTGTGCAGCCAAGGAGGATGCCAAAGTAAAAATCACTGCACAATGAGTCTAAACCAAGCTATGTCACCGTAGCATACAGTAGAGACTCGTATTTTGGTCAGATGGGGAAAAACAGCCTTGTGGTGTTTGCTAGTCACTGTTGTCACAGCACATTCATGTTTAGCAACTGCTACAATTGTCCTAGTCTGCAGCAGCAAGACCAGCGTGACAGTGCGGAGGGCAGTGACACCCAGCATAGTATGTGCAGCACGGGATTATATGATATGCTGGGCACCAAGCACCAAGCACTGTTTTCGGACAGCTTAATTTTTTTTTTTTTTTTTAAATGTCATTTTAGCAGATGCTCTTATCCAGAGCAACTTACAGGGGAAATTATGGTTCCTTGCTCAAGAAAAAAAAAAAGATTTCTCAACTAGTCGGGGATTCGAACCAGAATCCTTTTTGGGAAACTCCACTCAAAAACAATATTTTAGTATTTGCTTCATTAGTACATTGTTTGATATAGTCCCAAAATGTTTTCCATGTCAGCAATCAAGTTAGATATCTTAACATTCAAAATACAGAAATGCAGCCGTCTGATGCAAAATGCATCATATCGGCTGTATTTCTGTATTTTGAAAGCTATACATCTTGAAAACTTGATTGCTGACATGGAAAACATTGAGACAATATCAATCAATGGACTAATGAAACAAATGTCAAAAGTTTTTGGGTGGAAGTTCCCTTTAACTGCTATACCTCAGATCTCAAGGAATCTAAACCTGGAATGACAATGCCGCAAATGGCAGAGATAGCTTGGTAAAATGTGCCTAAAGCCACTATTTCTATGGTAACAAGTCACACGTTTTAGCGCATACACTGTGTTGACGAGCTACATTGTTGATTTTTCAGCATCCCATGCAAATCTTGCCAGTCTGGACATTTTGTGTACCATTTAGATTTGGTGATGGTTTGTTTCAATGTCACATTAAAGGACATTGTAGTTTTTTTATGTCTCTATTTTTTACCCCAACCAGCGATTCACTTCCTCATCCTTGTTGTGCAGTACAGGAGCTCTGAGAGAGCTCCAAAAATGCTCCAAAAACACCCAAATAAACCGGAAAGCTCCCAGTATAGTGAGGTCTTTAGAATTTAAAACTGTTCAAGGTGTGGAGAAATGCTGTATGGAAAAGATGACGTGAACAACTTCTATTTTTAAAGATTTATTAGACAGACATATGGATAGAGGGGAGACAGACACGTTCCTCTAAGAGATTCGCAGAAAATCTACCACCAGAGGAGGGGTTGATTAGACTACACATTTGAAACATCTTAATCGCTTAAGGACACCATTGGCCAATTTTATGGCTCAAAGGCCCAGATACCAGTTGCTAAGACCTGCTTTAGTGACTTATGGCCTTAATGAGGGTACCTAGAAGCCAACAATATAACGTTGCGGAAAAGTTTAGGAATGACAATTACATGTGTACAATATCTAAAGACCTGCATTACTATACTGAGAGCATTGTCGTTTAAAAGACTACGTATTTGGAGCATTTACTCGTGTTTTTTTCAGAGCACCCGTATTGCACAACGAGGATGAGGAAGTGAATCACTGTTTGGGGTCTCTCACAAGCACGTGATATCGCAAAAAAAAAGTGTCTGGACCCTTCTATAAAATACCATTTACATTCGAACTACAGATTTGTTTGTAAAAAATAATAATCTAACTTCTCCTTTAAAGGTAAGAGTCTGGCTAGTATCTGGTACCCCTAGAACAGTGTTTCCCAACTCCTGTCCTGAAGTACCCCCAACAGCACACAATTTTGAACTTGATGGAAAAGCGTGCATAGCTCCACACAAATCTCAAACCATGCAACTTCTAGTGGTATTGCAAGCAAATATTGTTATTTTGGGGGAAATTGAGGTGTTTGATGCACAGGAATTCTAAGAATGTTAGGCAAACAAAAACAAAACGTTGGTCTAATGACAACACGGATGCATTTGCCGTTGGTATGAAGATCGCGTAGCAGCATGTTGCCTAATATATTTGATTTAACTTTCATTATATATACACCTAAATCATATTGCAGGACATCGCTCCTTTTCTGACGACTGCTTTATTCCCGCTACGCAACAAATATTAGGCTACCATTTATCCATCACTCAGTCAAAAGTAAATAGACCGGTAGCCTATATGACAGTATGGGTAGGCCACAGTATTGCTTTGTGACAGCAGTGAGACACAATAGCCTATTCATCTCAGAGCCTATACCAAGGCAGGAGATTGTGTTTCTATCTTCTATTGATAAACAAAATATTCAAAAACAATTAGTATCTTACATAGAAGTGTGGGCTGTAGCATTTACTTTTAAATTGTTTGAATGGACAATCAATTGTGCAGTAGGTGTAGACAGTGTTTGGCACTCGCTATAGGAGGCATAGGTCACTGCAAAATATATATATTTTTTTAAACAAAAAAAAAAACATTCTTCACGCACATCTACAGAATTGTGATCAAATTTGCTATTGCGATTTCTTTTTGAAACTATCCTGGCCCAGCTCCAGAATCACCAAATCATACAGCAAATGTGGGAATTTTTGTTACCATAAAATGTGAATGGGGGGTGTTTTCCAAGTCAGGTTTTAGTGCTTGTTTACAAGCCCACAAATATAGTATGGTTTAACAATCACAACATGCGTATGTATATGTTGCGTGTGACTGTTAGATACATTTGTTGCGGAAATTCTAGAATCTCCACGTACCTCAGAACTAAGTAAGACATGTATGCACGGTTGATAAATGAGGACACTGGTTCAATTGTCAAGGGCTTGATGATTAGTTGACAAGTAGAATCAGTTGTTCTTGTTCGGGGCCACAATAAAAATAATGAACTGCTGGGGGTACTTGAGGACTGGAGTTGGGAAACACTGCCCTAGAGAGTCCTCTGGTTCACCCAATATCCGATCATCAATACATATGTATTCAAATTCGTACTGTAAAATAACTTCTAACAAGGCATTGCTTATAAGGTCAAAACGCATACGGCCTATTTGAAACAAAAGTGCAAGCAGCTAGCAAAATTCAAACAACCTCTAATTAAATGAATAAACAAAACGTAACATTTATTCATAATTTGGAGCAGCATACATTGTAAAACGTGCAAAGAGGAGTTCTATAAATGTTGAACAGCATGTTAATTGCTATTTGTTAATTGCTAGGTTAACATCGCTCGATTGAAAAAGGAGAGCGGAAAAGAGCTACATTCAATACCGCTTTAGTATTTTCATGATTTCTTCTTCAGTATAGTGGATGTGGATAGTGAACCTCTCTGTAAGTGTACCATCAACAGTACTCTTTGACCTGTGAACTTGTGACCTCTAAAATGTGGCAGACAAACAAAAATGGCCCCAGAAAACAGATGTCTGAAAGACCTCAAAGTACATCAGAAAAGGGTAGGGCACAGGGGTAAGGATATGACAGCAGTAGCCTTTGAAATGCAGTAGGACTGTTCCAGTGACTTTGATAGGATAGGGCAGCAGGGGGGGGATCTATACTGCACACGGGTTGGGAAGGTCCTCAAACACAGGCTGCTCTTCGATCCCTCGCGCAAACAGCTTGATCAACTGGCAGTGCACTCTGGAAGAGCAGAAGACAAAGAAGAGATTGTTTTAAGCAAACAAAAGGCAGGAAATCAAATCAAGTGTTGATTTTCTGCACTGCACTTTCAGAAGTGGGTTATAGTGCATTCGGAAAGTATTCAGACCCGTTCACTTTTTCCACATTTTGTTACGCTACAGCCTTATTCTAAAATGTATTAAATAGTTTCCCCCCCTCATTAATCTACACACACTACCCCATAATGGTAAAGCAAAAATGGCTATTTTCAGGTCTCTCCAGAGATGTTCGATCGGGTTCAAGTCCGGGCTCTGGCTGGGCCACTCAGGGACATCCAGACGCTTGTCCTGAAGCAACTCCTGCATTGTCTTGGCTGTGTGCTTAGGGTCGTTGTCCAAATGGAAGGTGAACCTTCACCCCAGTCTGAGCGCCCCAGAGCAGGTTTTCATCAAGGATCTTTCCCTCGATCCTGACTAGTCTCCCAGACCCTGCCGCTGAAAGAAATCCCCACAACATGATTCTGCCCCTACCATGCTTCACCGTAGGGTGGGTGGCAGGTTACTTACAGACTTGATTCTTGGCATTCAGGACAAAGAGTTCAATCTTGGTTTAATCAGACAAGAGAATCTTGTTTCTCATGGTCTGAGTCCTTTAGGTGCCTTTTGGCAAACTCCAAGCAGGCTGTCATGTGCCTTTTACTGAGGAGTGGCTTCAGTCTGTCCACTCTACCATAAAGGCATGAATGGTGGAGTGCTGCAGAGATGGTTGTCCTTCTGGAAGGTTCTCCCATCTCCACAGAGGAACTCTGGAGCTCTGTCAGAGTGACCATCATGTTATTGGTCACCTCCCTGACCAAGGCCCTTCTCCCCCGATTGCTCAGTTTGGCTGGGTGGGTCTTGGTGATTCCAAACTTCTTCCATTTATTAAGAATGATGGAGGTCACTGTGTTCTTGCGGACCTTCAATGATGCAGACATTTTTTGGTATCCTTCTACGGACAATTGTTTCGACCTCATGGCTTGGTTTTTGCTCTGACATGCAATGTCAACTGTGGAACCTTATATAGACAGGTGTGTGCCTTTCCAAATAATTTCCAGTCAAATGAATTTACCATAGGTGGACTCAAGTTGTAGAAACATCTCAAGAATGACAAATGGACATTTTTGGTTCAGATTTTGTCATGAACTTCTCATGAATTTGAAAACATTTCTAAAAACCTGTTTTTGCTTTGTCATGATGGGTTATTGTGTAAAATCCATTTTAGAATAAGGCTGTAATGTAACAAAATGTGGAATAAGTGAAGGGGTCTGAATACTTGGGAATATATAGGGAGTGGTTACTCACCCGACTTCAATGGCAGCATGAGGGAGGATCTCGCCGTCACAGTTCCAGCTGCTGTAGGCAGGGCTACAGCTGCAGGCTGGGTGGTCTCGGCAGATCTGGCTGAAGAGCCTCTTGCCATTCTCCCTCAGGTCCAACTCGGAGTCACTCTGGCAGTAGCGCGGGGTGAAGCGGAAGCGCCGCACACGGTGCACTTCTACAAAGGTCATGTCAAACTGAAGGGAAAAGAGACAGAAGTGAGAAAATCAACTCCCTGAAACAGGGAATTGAAGAGTTAACACATCTCATGCAAACAATCCTATGGACCCGGGTTGGAGTAGCCATAAAAAACATGACATCATTGCAGTAGCCCCACCCAGTGTGGTTACCTGGTCGTATTTGCTGGTGTGGCGTAGCAAGTGGCGCAGGAAGTTGAATCGAGAGCACTTGCGTACGAGGATGAGGTCGGTGGTGCCGTCAGCGAGGTGGGCAGCGGGGGACAGGCCCTTGGGGCTACGGGGACAGGCACAGCTCATACTGGCCGCGTTGATGGCCAGGAACTTCCCTCTGATCACCCGCCACCCCCCTTTGTATTCTGGGAGCCGAAATAGAGGTTGGTGCTTTTGAAGTACATGCATAGTGGTTTTTGTAGAGACCCATGGTGCGTTGGCTTGAGGTCATATGGGTGTTCAGGCAGAAATACTTACCACTGTCTGAAACATCTGGATCAGTCTCGCAAATCTCTGGGGCATCCTCGGAATACAGCTGTCCGTTGTGTTGGCATATGAAGCACCTGGAACTCAGGGATGGAGTGAGGACAGGGGAGAATGGAGTTGGCTAGCCAAATCTAGATGATATTTACATAGACAAACATGTGGGTATAATACTAAACTACACAATTGGTTGTGGATATTATTGGACAGGTTGCATTTGTACAGTAGTACATACCCAGCTCTACACCTGGTCTTGTCTCGTGGAGTTCCCAATATGTCCGTTGCTGGTAGAAAAGACACAGTCCCTTCATAGTAGTGATGTGTGAGAAACGTCTTAAAACCTGCACAAACAATGGCATTCAATATCATTAGCAACAGTCTACCGCAACAGTATTAAAAGTTTCCTAAGTGTTAAAGCTACTCTTCTGACCTACCTGAAAAGTCGTATCTGGCTGGTCCCATCCATCGTTTCCTTTCGCTGTCTGCCAGCACGTCGCCATAGAAACCGTACCCAAGCAGGGACACAGAGTACCTCAGGAATGTGTTGTTGTGATGGACCGAGCACACGTCCATTGGCTGGGCATCTCCTGTGAAGAGACCACCCCCCACCCCCAAGTCTAGTATGAGTAATCCTCCACAGATGTGTGTAGTACAGTGTCCTACACAGGTGTGACGGATGTGTACTTTTACTATAAAACATACACACCAGTGGAGGCTGGTGGGTAGAGTTATAGGAGGACCATCTTATTGTAATGCCTGGAATGGAATAAATGGAACAAAGTAAAACATGTGGTTTCCATATTGTAAATGAGCCTGTCCTCCTATAGCTCCTCCCAACAGCCTCTACTGATACAACCCATCCACATGCGCTCAAACTCACATACATGCCTACACACACCTACAGCAGTTTCCTCTCATCTCAAAACCATTGAATAAGTAGGTTACCTGCTGCCACTTGTTGGTCAGCTGAGTGTGTGGTAGGGTTAGCATAGAAGTAACAAATGTGACATTTCTATGCACAATAGAGTCCTGAGGAATTAGCTGGAACGGTGATAAAAGGTGGCTTATGCTACTTATCGGTGCAGCGTAAGCATTTTAGTTCCACTTCCTTTAGAGTCACTTTTAAAGGCATTTTAATGGGAAGTGCTGCCAATATTTCAATATGGACAACTGCACTCACCCACTATGATGTGTAAGGCCGAGGTCACAGGGTCGTTGATGCCTACAGTTGCATAGCAGATGCAGTCCGTTGAACCTGGATAACACACACAAACAACGGAACCTTATGTTTCTGACTACACAGAAAAAAAGAAAAATAACTCTGCAGTGTGTGAGCATGCAGGACAGAAAAGTGGAACGCGGAAATCAGCACAGATAAGATACTGTAGTGTACATGAAATGGAACTCATCGTTGACCTATTCGTTTGTAAACCGACAACACAGTCAGGTCAAAAACTGTGACACGATAAGATGGGACATCTTGTCAACATCAGTTATTGATGGCTTATGACGTGATCATTGCCAGGGCCAGTCCTGGCCGTTCTGCTGCCCTAGATGAGACAAAAATAATCGCTGCCCCTGCAAGAATAGTCCCAGTAAGCAAAATTACGTAAGAAATGTCTAAAATACGTATTCTTCCAGACATGGAAGGTAGGTTCATAATTTCAATTCTGAATGAAAAGGTGAACATTTTTATTTTCCGGGCATTGAAAATACATATTTTACAGACAATGAAAACAGGTTCATTTCTGAATGAAATTTGAAAATATGTAATTTATAGACGTTTATGTTTAGGCCAAAATCTGAACCAAAAATCAACGTCGCTGGTCGGGACTGAAAAAAAAAGAAGTCCAAAAGGTGTCAGCATCGTTCTGTGCTTACTGAGGTATAGCCTACAACAGGGATGGGCAACTACAGTCCTCAGAGCAGGAGTAGTGTCACTTTTTGCCCATCCCTAGTCAACACAGCTGGTGAAACTAATTGCATTCTAAACTGAAGATTATGATTAGTTGATTATTGGTGTCAGTTGTGTTACCTGGGGCAAGAGTATGACACAATCAGGCCCCAGAGGATTTGTTGCCCATCCCTGGCCTAGTGTCGCTTGAAATACAATTGATGTGGTAGGCCTACAGTTTGTAAAACACCAAAAGAAATAGAAGGCTGGACCCCCCCCAAAAAAGTTGGCGTCAGTCAGTGCTTACTGGGGTGTTGTCTACCATGTCAGCCCACAATGGAATGTCCATCCATGTGGTAAGCCTGTTATCTCCAGCCTGTAGGCTACAGAAAAAGCCACGTACTATATCCGCTACATAATTTGTTATATCCTTTTTTTGACAGAATGTTTGTGGAGTGCCGCAGCAATGCGTCTCTCCAACAGCACCCTGGCGAGGCAAGCTGGGAAAGGACAAGATAAAGATCTTGCATCCCTGCCTTTGACAAAGCGGGCACTACTTATCATAGGGCGGCATCAGCACTCACCTAAAAAGCAAACATGCCACTGGTTGAGAGAAATTGTAATTTCTGGGCAAAATTATGTGAGGTTTTATGTGTTGTTGTAGGTGCATCTTGGTCAGTTTGGCTCAGAAAATGTCACCCGTGTCAATCTGCCACCATAGGCAGCCGTCTAATGCTGCCTAATGAGCGGGCCGGCCCTGATCATTGCGGTGTCAAAATAGTGGTATGTGTGCGAGTGTGTATGCTCTAACCTGCGGGTATAATGCCAATGCGCAGAGTACAGGGTACCAGCTTCTCCTCCGGGCTGTTCTGGTCCACGCCGTTGTCCCTCTGGGTCCGGGAGACCAGGCCGTGAACCATTTCACTGAACATGCCGTCCCCGCCCACACACACCACTCTGCATAGAAGTCGGAGGTCAGGTCGCACACAGAGGTCAAAACAACAGCACTAATGTTTTTGTTTGCTGTTTGAGAGGAAGAATATACTGGGCCTGGGGTGGTTTTTAGTTCAACTCTGAATATGACTGATGTTTGGGCTGAAAACCAGAATACAAAGAGGGGCTTCCCAAACAAGGACATTGAGAACCCCGCAAACCGGGAACATCTAGTTAGGGTTTTATTTAACATTAGGATGACAACATCCCAAAAACATTCAGCTAATGTTTTAGTTTATTTCAGTTTTTTTTTTATGTAACATTTGCACAACATATGTAAAACCACCACGTAATAACAAAAGGTTTCCTGGGAAAGTTCTTGCAACATCAGGCAAATATTTTTATACGAACATTGTATAATCAGCATCACAACTGGACAGTTTTTGTGTTATTAGAACCTTTGGGGGCAACCTAATGAATGTTCTGGGAACATTCACAGAACCAATTTTGGTTTGCTGGGAAATGTCTCCATCCATGACTCACCCATCATATTTCTTCAACTCAGCCTCTGTCCTCAGGTGGTCCCTGGCATGATTGGCATGCTCTGTAACTATGACAACCAACGACAAGGAAAGCGTTAGACATCTCAGCATGCTTTACATTTTTCATTCAAGTGCTTCCTGTAGATGGCATACACTTGAAAAGTTATCATTTTAAATCAATATATTGAACAGGTTTACAATCGACTAGATGATATCGCTTGACTGTTTCATAATTTGCACTATAATCTGCAATATTTTGGATTTTGGGAGTAATCCTTCACTAGCTTGGAGCAATATATTGAATAAGCATTTTCCATAAATAATTCTAGCCACAAAGCAGCAATTTACCTTCTCTAACCATTATAACGATGTGTTATGATTTCGTACCCATTTTAGATTTATATATTTTTTTAAATGCTCAACTATTAATATCTTGATATCAACCCAAGCTTCTATATTGTTGAAAATACAATTGGTCATAATTTGTGACAATGAAATGACGATGTCCACAGTGGTACTCCAGTCTGAGAAGTAAAACGAATGTAAAGTAATCCAGTATTCATCGACCATCATCTTATCCATTAAGGAACATGGCTGATGAATGGCGGCCGTAAATTATGTCACAATCATGTGCGGCTTGAGAGAGAGCTTGTGCCCATTTGCCTACAGTGAGAAATGTGACTTGGCCCATAAAGACTCCATCTTTTATTAAAGCATGTTTAATGTTGTTGGCAGGAACTCACCAATCACGTGCGTGGAGATGGAGGCAAGGGTGAAGAGAGGGGCGACTTTCTGCTCGTAAATACGCTCGCCTTGCTGCTTGCCCCCATAGGGGTTGATGTACACCAGCAAATGCTTGGGTCTGCTGGCTGAAAAAAGTCAAGTGAAAGATGTTACTGGTTTTTCCAGAGAGAAGGGCATAACAGTACCGACTGAGGCCCATACTCATTTCTGAGTTAGCCTCGCAACTAGACTTCACAAAGCATATTCAGTGACCGTAACAGTGTACACTGAATAGAGAGTCAGTAATAAAATCAGCCATACTCAATGCTGTGAGCTGCTCTCTGATGGTCTGGACCCACTGCTGACACAGCGCCCCCTCTAGGCAGTGAAAGGTGACGTCACTACACCGCCAGCGGTGCTGCCACGCTCTCTCCACGTAGGACACTGTGGCAGGGGGACACAAAGGCAGTGACGGGAGAGAGGCTTAACAGAACATAGGATTTACTTTGCAGTGTCATCTACCATATTGAATCCAATATCTGTAGATTGCTCAAGATCGTCAACATTCTTACCTGTGAATGCATATGGATAGGCCTCGGTCGATTTCTGAGGCATTTTCTGCCACCTGCCGTCATCTTTCGTCCCGCTGTCCACGTCGAGCTCCCGGACTGCTAGGATCTCAGACACTGACACACCGTGACTGGTACCTGTTGAACACACACCAAATCAATCCGTCACAATGTGGTAGGAACCAGTGATATACCCTTTATAAATTTAATTCTTAGAGAAAGGGAAAAGCACACAGATAAATAGATTATCCTGGCACACAGTTAAGCCTTTTTTTTACCATCCCAGCCAAACAAACTGGTCAGGCTGTATCAGCCTGGACAGCTTGGATAGCTCTATTCTAATACAGTTTAATGGGTTGAAATGGGAGCTTTAATGGACCAATTAACAGTTTGATTTCAACATTAGGGTGGAGCTAGTGTTGGGCCGAGAAGGCAGGGAGTGGAAGAGCCATTAGTCTTGTATGTCTGACGACCATCATAGGAAACACTATTGATGGATAATAACACAGCAGATGAGATTATTTGAAGGCAGATTAGATATTTCACTATAGTCCAAACAATACCATAGTTAGCACAATGCCTACATTAATGGCGCCTCTTATTACCAGCTTATGGCCCTTTCCTGCATCATCATTATCATGATCCGAGTCTGCATTCATTTGACTTTGTGCCCACTGCCCAGCTTAGTTCTAGAACAGCTCTATAGGAAACCAGAAACATTAATGACCTCTGAGTGACTCCTATGTTCATTATTGCACTCCATAAAATGGCCTGTTTGTGGCACAACGGAGGCCATAAGAGTTACATTATAATAAAAATACAGTTCATTTATGCCTGCATACCACAACCCAACTAGCTGAAATCGAATGCCGTTTGTGTGCTGAATGAAGTCACTTTTCAGCTATCACGACCTGTTTATGACATGTCACTACGATGACATTGTCATATAGTCTGATGAAAGTCTCCCGTTGCCGGAAGTGACAAAAAAAACCATTGGCTGAGTAGTGTAAATAAGAGGCCCCTACAGAGGAGAGGGATGGTGCAGTGACTTGGCTCAACAGGCTGCGAGGCACTATCCGTGTACCTTTACACACAAACCTGAGGACACGGATTATGTGACAAGAGGCACGGAGGGAGAGGGTTTTTTAGAGAGGTTGTAGTGTGAGGAAGAATTAAATACACAGATGAGTATGGAGAGACTTCAAAAATCCTGAAGCCAATGTCATACAACATTCATGGAAGAGATACGTGCACAGGTGTCAAGTTAGGATTCAGGCCAGGGTGCTAAGACACAGACCGAAGCGACAGGGCATGACTCAAGTCACTTTTTATGTGTATGGGATTTTCTTGGCACAAACTCAAGGTCACGAGCATAAAACTGATCTGGTTAATGATTACCTCAAAGAGAGACTCAGTTGATGGTGCTAATCCTGACAATGTCTCCCAGGACCTAACTGAGAAACACAGCACAGAGGGATGGCCAACGATAACAACATGCTCGGAAACAGTCACCAGAAAGAAATTAAAATGAGGAAATCTGCGATTGGTAAATCAACTTTTGGACTTCTTGAAGAATATAATGTATAAATGACTAACGAGCTTAGTTCAACTTTTTGTAAGCAAATTGTAAACAAACTGTATAGCTTCGAAACATGGTTTAAACTATACTTTTGATCTCATGGATGGTCGGTCTTTGCATCCATAACTCCAGCCCCAACCCTCAGCTGTTTTCCAAAACAGTGTTCATGAAAATGAAACAATATGAACCATTTCTGTCTGGGCCTAGACACACAGCAGTGCATGTATGAATCACTGGGATGATGCCCCATTCAATTACATAACTTATCCACTGAGGGTGCAAAAGCCTCAGTGAAATCTCACACTGTTGCACAATGGGATGAAAATGCTACACAGTAGCAGGAGGCAAGAGCAATACAAAAGTGGAATGACATGATAAATATCAGTTTATATTAGCACGAGAGAGACAGAGCTCCAATAAGAACAAAGGATAATTCCCCCTAAAATTTTTTACTGCTGTGGTTCACGGGCCATGAGGGTGCCAGTAAAGTAACGCCGGAGAGACACTAAGTATCACATTGGTCACGTTGCAATGCACAGCCTATTCACATTTAATGATGAAGCAAAGTGGCAACAGGACACAGGAGTGTCATTGTTCTGTTTGCTACAGGTTGTTAACAACAGATGGCTCTCCTACCCCGGTGGAGGTACGGAGAGCCCAAATGAAAACCATACATCCACTGTGATGACTCAGCAAATTGTAGGTGTTAAACACACAAGACGGAAAGCACCTGATAATTTTAAAGTTATGAGCATTAAAACACGTAGATTTTACACCCCCCCAGATCCAATGTCTCCAAGTCGAAGGGGTGCCATCCCTTTCACAAACCAGGGCAGGTCAAAGCAATTAGGTCAGAGAACATTTTATGTTCACAAGGTTACCCCTTTTTCAAACAAACGTGTTGCAGAGAACGTGGTTCATCACGACACTTTTCTTTAGATATTGTACCAACACATCTCCCTAGGACTTCCTTGACCACACGTTTTGTACATACTTATCAAGGTTGTGAACGTACTGAGACATTTATGATGTGGGTGTGTGATTCCCTGTGGTAACATCACTGTTGACTGAGGGCAAGACATAACAGCACACTCCACTACAGCTAGGACCACTAGTCACCACGACACAAGCAGCTAACTGTATTTGATGTAGGCCTACATAGGCTAAATAGGAAGTAAGGGACCTTTTTGCAATGACTTTGAAGTTATACTCGTCAAGCTGAACTTCAAAATCCAGCCTGAATCAGGAGACCTCTAATCATAGCAAATGTTTTTAATTTCATCTCGCCAACTTTTCTGTCTTCTTAATCTGATCTGATCTAGAGGAACCCCAAACACAGCTGGCAAAAGTACTTCAAACTACTCACTCTAGCGAACACATGTCACCCAATTCTTTGACCACATTGTGGTAAGTGCTCCTACCTGACTCTCCTTTGTCTCTGCGCAGAAACTTAGGAAAACAGACACCTGGAAGGGGAACAGTGTTATTGTGTTATTGAGTTATTGTAGTTGGTTGCACCAAGATGAACAAATGCTTGATATTTAAAATTTTCCAGCCTGGAATAGGGATTTTTTTTTTTTTTTTAATAAAACTTTCAGAACATCCTGCGCATTGGCTTGCTTTACAATTCAGCCAGGGGAGTTCAAAGTTAAGTAAGCGTTTTTTCCTTAGTAAACCACAACAATGGCACCACAATGAATTAATTTGAGGCCAAAATGCAGCAGATTTTGTTCCTGAAGTCAGTAGTGTGTTCGAGGTATAGAGCCAGCATTTGATTAAGCAATCTCTACTCCAAGATAAGGTCTTGTGTCATTCGATCCCTTTCAGCTAGAGAATGGTAAAAAATAATCTTATGAGAAATGCGTAGAAATGCATTTACCCTTTAGGCCTTTTGTGAAAAAAAGTTATTTTATCAAAGACTTCATTCCCCTTAATCTGGAAAGATGATCATTTCAATAACGCTCCTTGTGATTGCTCATTTTCAGGCTTTATGTCCTTGAAACATCCAGATATCTCTGCTCTTTTTACAGCTCCTGAAATGAATAGGCTCGACTCCAAAGCCCATCCATTGTGAAATAAATGGAGAGACCTTTGACAGCCTCAAGACGTAAGATGGCAGATAGAAGGCATCCAAAGAACTAACACGATACAGGGAGGCTACTAGTCGATCTCTACACAGATCTGGTGCCTTCAGAAAGTATTCACACACCCCTGGACTTGTTCCACATTGTTGTGTTTCAAGCTAAATTTAAAAGGGATTAAATTGAGATTGTGCCTAGGCCAGTGACACACAATACTCCATGTCAAAGTGGAATTATGTCTATAAATTTTTACAAATGAACTACAAATGAGTCAATAAGTATTCAACACCTTTATGGCAAGCCTAATAAATAAGTTCAGGAGTGGAAATGTGCTTAACAAGTCACATAATAAGTTGCAGGCACTCACTCTGTGTGCAATAAGTGTTTAACATTTGAATGATTACCTCATCTCTGTACCCCACACATACAGTTATCTGTAAGGTCCCTCAGTCGAGTAGATTCAACCACAAAGACCAGGAAGGTTTTGCAATGCCGCACAAAGAAGGGGACCCATTGGTAGATCATTTAAAAAAAGCAGACATTGAATATCCCTTTGAGCATGGTGAAGTTATTAATTACACTTTGGATGGTGTATCAATACACCCAGTCACTACAAAGATAGGAGGCGTCCTTCCTAACTCAGTTGCCAGAGAGGAAGGAAACCGCTCAGGGATTTCACCATGAAGCCATTGGTGACGTTAAAACAATTAGAGTTTAATGGCTGTGATAGGAGAAAACTGAGGATGGATCAACAACATTGTAGTTACTCCACAACACTAACCTAAACGACAGAGTGAAAAGAAGGAAGCCTGCACAGAATAAAAATATTCCAAAACACACATCCTGTTTGCAACATGGCACTAAAGTAAAACCACAAAAAAATGTGGCAAAGACATTAACTTTATGTCCTAAATACAAAGTGTTATGTTTGGGGCAAATCCAAAAACACACCACTGAGTACAACCCTTCATATTTTCAAGCATGGTGGTGGTTGCATCATGCTATGGGTATGCTTGTCATTGGCAAGGATTAGGGAGGTTTCCTTGGATGAAAATAAACCAAATAAAGCTAAGCACAGCCAGTATCCTAGTGGAAAACCTGGTTAAGTCTGCTTTCCAGACAAATTCACCTTTCAGCAAGACAATAACATAAAACACTAGGCCAAATATACACTGGAGTACCTTACCAAGATGACATAAAAAATTCACGAGTGGCCTATTTTTGACTTAACTCGACTTAAAATGGCTGTCTAGCAATGATCAACAACTAATTTGACAGAGCTTAAAGAATTTTAAAAACAATAATATGCAAATATTATACAATCTAGGTGTGCAAAGCTCTTAATAAGATACTTACCCAGAAAGAGTCACAGGTGTAATCGATGCCAAAAGTGATTTTAACAAGTACTGACTCAAGGGTGTGAATACTTATGGAAATTAGATATCCGTTTACATTGTCAATAAATGTGTAACAATTTCTAAAAACATGTTTTCACTTTGTCATTATGGGCTATTCAGAGTAGATGGGTGAGACAAAATAAATATTGAATTCAGGCTGAACAATTTAATGTGGAATAAGTCAAGGGGCATGAATACTTTCTGAAGGCACTGTATATCTTCCACATAAGAAGCCATTACATAAGTATTACAGGATAAAGTGTGTAACTATGATATCTGTTAAAGCAATAGCTGTAAGTTAAGATGGCACCAAAGAGGATGGCTGACGTTTTACATGCACCTAACCAATTGTGCCATTTTGTTTAGTTTTTGTGTTGTTTGTAACTTATTGTTTTACTTATTTTGTACATAATGTTGCTGCTACTGTCTCTTATGATCGAAATAACTTCTGGAAATCAGAACAGCGATTACTCACCACGAACTGGAAGAAACCTTTTCCTTTAACGAGTCCGACGAGAAGGATATACTGCTCTCCCGGGAACAGGTGCAAATCCCCATTTTTTTGTGAAGAAAAGAGGACGCAGATCGGGCAGCTTTCTGAGAATCCGTAGCGAGCGAGTAAACTCCCACTGCCATCCATTCTACTTGCTAACATGCAATCATCGGAAAATACGATTATCCTGACATTAAGAAATGTAATATCTTATGTTTCACCGAGCCGTGGCTGAACGACGACTCGGATAATATAGAGCTGGCGGGATTTTCCATGCACTGGCAGAACAGAGAAGTTACGTCAGGTAAGACGAGGGGTGGGGGTGTATGTCTTTTTGTCAATAATAGCTGGGGCGCGATGTCTAATATTAAAGAAGTCTCGAGGTATTGCTCGCCTGAGGTAGAGTACCTTATGAATGATAAGCTGTAGACCACACTATATACCAAGAGAGTTCTCATCTATATTATTCATAGCCATCTATTTACCACCACAAAACAAACCTGGCACTAAGACCACTCTCAACCAACTCTATAAGGCCATAAGTAAACAAGTTAATGCTCTCCCAGAAGCGGCGCTCCCAGTGGCCGGGGACTTTAATGCAGGTAAACAAATCAGTTTTACCAAATTTTTACCAGCATGTCACATGTGCAACCAGAGGGAAAAAAACTCTAGACCACTACAGAGATGCATACAAAGCTCTCCGCCACCCACCATTTGGCAAATCTGACCATAATTCTATCCTCCGGATTCTTGCTTACAAGCAAAAACTAAAGCAGGAAGTACCAGTGACTTGCTCAATACGGAAGTGGTCAGATGACGCGGATGCTACAGGACTGTTTTGCTTCCAGACTGGAATATGTTCTGGGATTCATCTAATGGCATGGAGGAGCTTACCACCTCAGTCACCGTGCTTCAATAAGTGCATCAACGATGTCTTCCCCACAGTGACCGTATTTACATATCCCAACCAGAAGCCATGGATTACAGGCAACGTCTGCATCGATCTAAAGGCTAGAGCTGCCACTTTCAAGGAGCAGGACATTAATCCGGATGCTTATAAGAAATCCTTCTATGCCCTCAGACGAACCATCAAACAAGCAAAGCGTCAATACAGGATTAAGATTGAATCCTACTATACCGGCTCTGATGCTCGACGAATGTGGCAGGGCTTGAAAACTATTACAGACTACAAAGGGAAACCCAGACACGAGCTGCCCAGTGACGCAAGCCTACCAGACGAGCTAAATGCCTTTTATGCTCGCTTCGAGGCAAGCAACACTGAAGCATGTACGAGAGCACCAGCTGTTCTGGATGACTGTGTGATAACGCTCTCGGTAGCCGATGTGAGCAAGACCTTATAACAGGTCAACATTCACAAAGCCGCGGGGCCAGATGGATTACCAGGACATGTACTCAAAGCATGCGAGGACCAACTGGCAAGTATCTACACTGACATTTTCAACCTCTCCCTGACTGAATCTGTAATACCTACATGTTTCAAGTAGACACCATAGTCTCTGTGCCCAAGGAAGCAAAGGTAACCTGCCTAAATGATTACTGCCCTGTAGCACCCACATCTGTAGCCATGAAGTGCTTTGAAAGGCTGGTCATGGCCGACATCAACACCATCCTCCCGGATACCCTAGACCCACTCCAATTCACATACCGCCCCAACAGATTCACAGATGAAGCAATCTCAATCGTACTCCACACTACCCTTTCCCACTTGGACAAAATGAACACCTATGTGAGAATGCTGTTCATTGACTACAGCTCAGTGTTCAACACCATAGTGCCCTCAAAGCTCATCACTAAGCTAAGGACCTGGGACTAAACACCTCCCTCTGTAACTGGATCCTGAACTTCCTGACGGGCCACACCCAGGTGTTAAGGGTTGGCAACAACACATCTGCCAAGCTGATTCTCAACACTGGGGTCCCTCAGGGGTGTGTACTTAGTCCCCTCCTGTACTCCCTGTTCACCCACAACTGCGTGGCCAAACACGACTCCAACACCATCATTAAGTTTGCTGACAACACAACAGTGGTAGGCCTGACCACTGACAACGATGAGACAGCCTATAGGGAGGACGTCAGAGAACTGGCAGTGTGGTGCCAGGACAACAACCTCTCCCTCAATGTGAGCAAGACCAATGAGCTGATCGTGGACTACAGGAAAAGGCGGGCCCAACAGGCCCCCATTAAGATTGACGGGGCTGTAGTGGAACGGGTCGAGAGTTTCAAGTTCCTTGGTGTCCACATCACCAACGAACTATCATGGTCTAAACATATCAAGACAGTCGTGAAGAGGGCACGACAAAACCTTTTCCCCGTCAGGAGACTGAAAAGTTTAGCATTGGTCCCCAGATTCTCAAAAAGTTCTACAGCTGCACCAGCGAGAGCATCCTGACCGGTTGCAGAGGGTAGAGCGTACAGCCCAGTATATCACTGGGGCCAAGCTTCCTGCAATACAGGCCCTCTATACCAGGCGATGTCAGAGGAAAGCCCATAAAACTGTCAGAGACTCCAGTCACCCAAGTCATAGACTTTTCTCTGCTACCGCACAGCAAGCGGTACCAGAACGCCAAATCTAGGACCAAAAGGGTCCTTAACAGCTTCTACCCCCAAGCCATATTACTGCTGAACAATTAACCAAGTGGCCACCCGACTATTACACTGACCTCCCCCATTTGTTTTGAACACTGCTGCTACTCGCTGTTCATTATCTATGCATAGTCACTTCACCCCTACCTACATGTACAAATTACCTTAACTAACCTGTACCCCCCCGCACACTGACTCGGCACCGGTACCCCCTGTATATAGCCTCGTTATGTTATTGTGTCACTTTATTATTTTTTTTACTTTAGTTTATTTGGTAAATATTTTCTTAACTCTTCTTGAACTGTACAGTTGGTTAAGGGCTTGTAAGTACGCATTTCATGTTAAGGTCTACACTTGTATTCGGTGCATGTAACAAAGTATGATTTGATTTTGAATAATGTCACTAAGTATTTTCACGTCCGGATGAAAAGCGTGCCCAAAGTAAACCGCCTGCTACTCAGGCCCAGAAACTAGGATGTGCATATAATTAGTAGATTTGGATAGAAAACACTCTGAAGTTTCTAAAACTGTTAGAATAATGTCTGAGTACAACATAACTGATTTGGCAGGCAAAACCCCTCCCACAATCCATCCAGGGAATTCTTTGAGGTCACTGTGTTTTCCAATGGTTTTCTATGGGGGACCTGATTTAATAGTGCCCAGATTGCAGTTCCTATGGCTTCCACTAGATTTCAAGTCTTTAGAAATTGTTCGATGTTTTTCTTTTGAGAAATTAAGTAGTAGGGCTGCTCTTTGTAGATGTCACTCTGAAGCGCTTTAGTCTTTTGTTGCGTGTGAACTGGAGCGCGCTTCACATTGTTTTTATCTGGTATTAGAAACAGTTTATTCCGTCTTAAATGTTATCATTTATATACATTTTAGGATACCTGAGGTTGGATTAGGAACGTTGTTTGAAATGTTTGGACCAAGTTTACAGGTAACTTATTAGATACTTTGTAGTCATGTTGGAATCGGTATATTTCGGAATCAAACGCGCCAAATAAATGGACATTTTGGGGATATAAAGAAGGAATTTATCGAACAAAACGACCATTCATTGTGTCACAGACATTTGAGATTGCAAAAAGATGATCTTCAAAAGGTAAGGCATTTATTATATGGCTATTTCTGACTTTTGTGTCGCACCTGCCTGGTTGAAATATGTTTTTCTTGTGATTGTATGCGGGGCGCTGTCCTCAGATAATCGCATGGTTTGCTTTCGCCGTAAAGCCTTTTTGAAATCTGACACCGTGGCTGGATTAACAAGAAGTTAAGCTTTATTTTGATGTATTACACTTATATTTCTTTGAAGGTTGAATATTGATATTTCTGTAGTTTGAATTTGGCACGCTACAATTTCACTGGATGTTGTCAAATCAATCCCAAAAACGGGATTTGCGCCTAAGGGATCCATAAGAGGTTATTAACATTGCCCAGCTGAAAAGACAGTATTGCAGTCTTTCCCAACACTCTCTTTGTGGACCACCAGATTTTGTTTTAGCCCTAAACTGGCACACCTGAGCCAAAAAAAGTGACATTTCTGGTGGTCCCCAAGGAGAAGGTTGGGAATGGAAAGTACTGCACTATTGGTAAGTTCGGTGGTCAACGTTTTGGGGGTCGTAGTTTATGAAATGTTCTTTAAGCACAACCATTTTTGGTTGATACATATCTTAAGTCTGACAATCGACAACTGCATAGTCACAAAATAAGCCAACATATGTTGTTGGTGGAGAAGTGAAGGGCCTTTGCTCCTGTGCTCTTTGTCAGTGTGTCAGCTCATCTCAGTCATCAATGAACATAATGTAATTAAGGCAACATTCCAATCGTGCTTGTACACATTACAGTTTAAAAAAAAGGTCCAATATGCAAAAATTGCTCCCCCATATCCTGGTTGCAAAAAATTTGAATAGTTTGCAGTTTGTGGCAAAACAAGCAGAATACAGTGTAGAGAATCACTGTACTATGTAAACCGCTGAGAAATATATTTTCTGCTGGTCTACGAAACCAAAAGTAAAAGACACAAAAACTAAAGCACAGGAAGCATAAAAATATCACATTTCTACAGTGTATTCATACCCCATTAACTTTTTCCACATTTTGTTACGTTACAGCCTTATTCTATTCCACAGAAAGTGAGGTGGGATAAGGAGTGGGAGAAATTCAAACTAGAGGTCGACCGATTAATCAGCATGGCCAATTAATTAGGCCAGATTTCAAGTTTCCATAACAATCGGTAATCAACCTTTTTGGATGCAGATTATGGCCGAATACATTGCAATCCATGAGAAAACTGCGTGGCAGGCTGACCACCTGTTACGCAAGTGCAGCGTCAAAAGGACCTTGTGGCTGCAATGAGCCAAGGTAAGTTGCTAGCTAGCATTAAACTTATCTTATAAAAAAACAATCAATCTTCACATTATCACTAGTTAACTACACATGGTTGATGGTATTACTAGGTTAACTAGCTTGTCCTGCGTTGCATATAATCAATGCGGTGCCTGTTAATTTATCATCGAATTACAGCCTACTTCAACTTCGCCAAATTATTTTTATTTAACAAAAGTGCATTCGCAAAAGAAGCACATTCGTTGCACAAATGTCCCTAACCATAAACATCAATGCCTTTCTTAAAATCAATACACCATTTTTTTTTTTTACCTGCATATTTAGTTAAAATAAATGCATGTTAGCAGGAAATATTAACTAGGGAAATGGTGTCATTTCTCGTGTCTATGCAAGCAGAGTCAGGGTATATGCATTCATTTGGGCCGCCTGGCTCGTTGCGAACTGTGTTTTTTCCTAACAAAGACCGTAATTAATTTACCAGAATTTTACATAATTATGACATAACATTGAAGGTTGTGCAATGTAACAGCAATATTTAGAATTAGGGTTGCCACCCGTTCGACAAAAACCCGTTCCAAATTTCACTGAAAGAACAAACGCTTTGTTTTCATTATGATAGTTTACGGATTTGACCATATTAATGACCAAAGGCTCATATTTCTGTGCGTTTATCATAATTAAGTCTATGATTTGATATTTGATAGAGCAGTCTGACTGAGTGGTGGTAGGCAGCAGCAGGCTTGTAAGCAGTCATTGAAACAGCACTTTACTTGTTTTGCGAGCAGCTCTTAGTACAGCGCTCTTTATGACATCAAGCCTATTGACTCCCGAGATTAGGCTGGCAATACTAAAGTGCCTATAAGAACATCCAATAGTCAAAGGTACAGAGAGAGATAGTTAACACATAATTCCTATAATAACTACAACCTAAAAATTATTAACTTGGAATATTTAAGAACTGGGAATATTGAACCACCAGCTTTCATAGGTTCTCATGTTCTGAGCAAGGAACTTAAACGTTAGCTTTTTTTTTTTTTACATGGCACATATTGCACTTGTAATTTCTTCTCCAACACTGTTTTTGCATTATTATTTACGTAAACCAAATCATTATTTATTTGAGACTAAATAGATTTGAGTTATGTATTATATAAAAAATATTGTTGTAATTGAGTATTCACTATTGTTGTAATTGTCATTATTACACACACATATATATATATAAATAATAATCGGCATCTGCTTTTTTTGGTCTTCCAATAAATCGGTATCGGCGTTGAAAAATCATATTCGGTCGACCTCTAAACCATACCCTTGGTAGGTCATAGGCATGCCATGCAGGACTTCTCAGCTCTGACTTAGTGTTCCCTTTTCATCACTATACTAATAGGGATGGGTTCCCATGTTTGCATTGGACTGTTTTTGAACATTACAACATCTGATGGAAATGTGCCAGGAACTACATTATTAAAGTAACGTGCTAGGTCTTCCTCCCATCTCTTGACAGAGAAAGTGATGGGAATGTTTGCTTTTGTTAAGGGTCCAATGTTAGAATGAGGATAGTAGGCCTACTTCAGAATTAAGCTGCAGACAAGAGTGCAACTCAATATGTGATACCGATCAGCTTAACTGCAAAGGTGATACTGTTCGTGCTACTGAGGAGTTATTCAAGGGCATTAATAAATGGTAAAGGATGTTGCTAGTCAATTCCACTTTCAAATGAATGCCAAACAAAAAACATAGATTTTCAAATATTCCTCCTTTGCATATTTGGGTATTATTCTACACACAGGCTATTATTTTCATACGCTGCCAAACAAGACCAAATTTGGTTGGTCAGGCCTAGAGGTCGACCGATTATGATTTTTCAGCGCCGATACGGATTATTGGAGGACAAAAAAAGCCGATGCCGATTTTTAAACTGTATTTGTAATAATGACAATTACAACAATGCTGAATGAACACTTATTTTAACTTAATATAATACATCAATAAAATCAATTTAGCCTCAAATAAACAATGAAACATGTTAAATTTGGTTTAAATAATGCAAAAACAAAGTGTTGGAGAAGAAAGTAAAGGTGCAATTTGTGCGATGTAAGAAAGCTAACGTTTAAGTTCCTTGCTCAGAACATGAGAACATATGAAAGCTGGTGGTTCCTTTTAACATGAGTCTTCAATATTCCCAGGTAAGAAGTTTTAGGTTGTAGTTATTATAGGAATTATAGGACTATTTCTCTCTATACCATTTGTATTTCATTAACCTTTGACTATTGGATGTTCTTATAGGCACTTTAGTATTGCCTGTGTAACAGTATAGCTTCCGTACCTCTCCTCGCTCCTACCTGGGCTCAAACCAGGAACACAACGACAACAAGGGGAACAACTAATCCAAGTCTCAGAGCGAGTGACGTTTGAAACGCTATTAGCGCGCACCCTGCTAACTAGCTAGCCATTTCACATCACATCATTACACCAGCCTAATCTCGGGAGTTGATAGGCTTGAAGTCATAAACAGCAGAGCTGCTGGCAAAACGCACGAAAGTGCTGTTTGAATGAATGCTTATGAGCCTGCTGGTGCCTACCACCGTCAGACTGCTCTATCAAATCATAGACTTAATTATAACATAATAACACACAGAAATGCGAGCCGTAGGTCATTAATATGGTCAAATCTGGAAACTATCATCTTGAAAACAAGACGTTTATTCTTTCAGTGAAATAAGGAACAGCTCCGTATTTTATCTAATGGGTGGCATCCGCCAGTCTAAATATTCCTGTTACATTGCACAACATTCAATGTTATGTCATAATTACGTAAAATTCTGGCAAATTAGTTCACAATGAGCCAGGCGGCCCAAACTGTTGCACATACCCTGACTCTGATTGCAATGAACGCAGGAGAAGTGACAACAATTTCACCTGGTTAATATGGCCTGCTAACCTGGATTTATTTTAGCTAAATATGCAGGTTTAAAAATATATACTTCTGTGTATTGATTTTAAGAAAGGCATTGGTGTTTATGGTGAGGTGCACGTTGGAGCAACGACAGTCCTTTTTCGAGAATGCGCACTGCTTCGATATTATGCAACACAGGACACGCTAGATAAACTATTAATATCATCACCCATGTGTAGTTATAACTAGTGAGTACGATTGATTAAGTTTAATGCTAGCTAGCAACTTACCTTGGCTTCTTACTGCATTCACGTAACAGGCGGGTTCCTCGTGAGGCAGGTTGTTCGAGTGTTGGACTAGTTAACCGTAAGGTTGCAGGATTGAATCCCTGAGCTGACAAGGTAAAAATCTGTCGTTCTGCCCCTGAACAAGGCAGTTAACCCACCGTTCCTAGGCCGTCATTGAAAATAAGAATGTGTTCTTAACTGACTTGCCTAGTTAAATAAAGATGTCCGATTTCCGATTGTTATGAATACTTGAGATCGGCCCTAATTAAATCGGCCATTCCGATTAATCGGTCGACCTCTAGTCAGGACCAAATCTGAACCAATCATAGAAGTCTGTTTCACATGAAAGTACAGCTCATTACAGTAGAGTTCAGTACGGTACAGTTAGGTCTGGCTAATATGGCCTAAAAATCATATCTCAATTTTTTTCAAACCTATGGGTGATTCTCGATATATCTCAATTTTTCAAAACGTTTTCTCTAAATAAATGTTGTACAGTTAAAAGGTCAAATACACTGCATTACAAACAGTTAGCAGAAATCTGATGAATTTAGGGCTTGTGAGATTATACCTAGGATAAATAATAGCCTTCCCCAACCATTAGACACACCAATAATTTAATGATTTTATCAAAATAGTTTAACCAGCTTTTTTTGTTGCAATAATCACTGATCTGGCTTTGAAGTCTATGAAAATGCTTTTTTTTGTTACACATTTAACTAGAACCATGCATAATGCACATTCACAAATAATGACTGACTTCTTGTAGCAGGCGTTAGGCTATAGAAAAATAACACAGGTCTCATCAACAATCGCTCAAGCCCAGTGCTTGTGATTAGCCAGCTAATCTTTATATTTCAAGTTTAGCCAACTTGGGATCTATTTGCAAGTTAACACGGTTGAACAGTTGAATTGTTATGAACAGACCCTTCTGTCAGTCTCCCAACATTTTGAAAAGCATGTTAGCCTGTCCACTTTGTTCATAGGTTTGATGGATTCTATTAAAATGTAACATTTTTCAAGTTAAACTGTACAGTCGTGGCCAAAACTGTACAGAATGACACAAATATACATTTTCACAAAGTCTGCTGCCTCAGATTGTGTCATGGCAATTTGCATATACTCCAGAATGTTATGAAGAGTGATCAGATTAATTGCAATTAATTGCAAAGTCCCTCTTTGCAATGCAAATGAACTGAATCCCCCAAACACATTTCCAGTGCATTTCAGCCCTGCCACAAAAGGACCAGCTCACATCATGTCAGTGATTATCTCGTTAACACAGCAAGCACCAGGACTGTCTTCTAAAGTTCATTCAGCTGCGGGATCGGGGCACCACCACTACAGAGTTTGCTCAGGAATGGCAGCAGGCAGGTGTGAGTGCATCTGCACACACAGTGAGGCGAAGACTTTTGGAGGATGGCCTGGTGTCAAGATGGGCAGCAAAGAAGCCACTTCTCTCCAGGAAAAACATCAGGGACAGACTGATATTCTGCGAAAGTTACAGAGATTGGACTGCTGAGGAAATTTTCTCTGATGAATCCCCTTTCCAATTGTTTGGTGCATCCGGAAAAAAGCTTGTCCGGGGAAGACAAGATGAGCGCTACCATCAGTCCTGTGTCATGCCAACAGTAAAGCATCCTGAGACCATTCATGTGTGAGGTTGCTTCTCAGCCAAGGGAGTGGGCTCACTCACAATTTTGCCTAAGAACACAGCCATGAATAAAGAATGGTACTAACACATCCTCCGAGAGGAACTTCTCCCAACCATCCAGGAACAGTTTGTTGATGAACAATTCCTTTTCCAGCATGATGGAGCACCTTGCCATAAGTCAAAAGTGATAACTAAGTGGCTCGGGGAACAAAACATCAAAATTTTGGGTCCATGGCCAGGACACTCCCCAGACCTTAATCCCATTGAGAACTTGTGGTCAATCCTCAAGAGGTGGGTGGACAAACAAAACCCCACAAATTCTGACAAACTCCAAGCATTGATTATGCAAGAATGGGCTGCCATCAGTCAGGATGTAGCCCAGAAGTTAATTGACAGCATGCCAGGGCAGATTGCAGAGGTCTTGAAAAAGAAGGGTAATCACTGCAAATATTGACTCTTTGCATCAACTTCATGCAATTGTCAATAAAAGCCTTTGACACTTATGAAATGCTTGTAATTATACTTCAGTATTCCATAGTAACATCTGACAAAAATATCTAAAGACACTGAGGCAGTAGACTTTGAGAAAATTTATATTTGTGTCATTCTCAAAACTTTTGGCCACGACTGTATGTTGGGCCTACAGAAATAAATGCCTATAAACCGTATTTTTCCAACAACAACAAAAAAATAAGTTAAGGCAAGTTAGTTAAGAACAAATTCTTATTTACAATGACGGCCTACCAAAAGGCTTCCTGCGGGGATGGGATTAAAAATATAGGACAACACATACATCACGACAAGAGACAACACTACATAAAGGGAGACCTAAGACGACAACATAGCATGGTATCAGCACAACATGGCAGCAGCAGGTTTAGTTTGGCAGCTGGGGTGAAAGAGGAGCAATTACGATAGAGGAAACCATGTCTAGATTTAACTGAGCTGAGAGAAGAAGGACAGTGTACCGTCTAGCCATACTCCCATGTACTTGTATGAGGTGACTACCTCAAGCTTTAAACCCTCAGAGGTAGTAATCACACCTGTGGAGAGACCTGTTTATCCACTTCTCCACCAGACAAGGCGGTGACTGAAAATGTTGTTGTGTTGATTGATGCAAGAAACCACTTTACAAAATAATCCCATACCCATTATTACAGATAATCAGATAAATTATGCTACCCTCTGCCTATTGGCTACTGGCTTATTCAAGCCCGTCTCAAAATACAACACTGACTCTTTAAGACAAAAGAAAAGCTCTTACCTAGAAATGTACACGTTTGTGCTCTTATAGGAAGCAATCACTCCATTGCTGACTACAAAGTATCCATAACTGGGCTAATAACTCACTAACTAGCAAAGGATATGAAGAAAATGTGCTCATGTGGCTACATGCAGCTCTTGCTTTGATCTCAAACCAAGCGCATCTACTCACAACCACAGCTGTAAACACAGTCCAGTTCAAAGTAAATGGCACAGATCCATATATGGCAATAGTTTGCATACAACAAAATCTCTTGCATAGTTCATTTTGTTTCGGTATGTCACACTGAAAGTGGCTAATATTGCTTTGATTCGATCACAATTCCCACAATAAAGGGAAACGTTGCCTATGTTAACAGGCAAAACTCGTTGAGTGAAGTTCAATCTCATGCTTCTCTCAGTGGGATGACATTTCTTCTGCACTGCAGTCCCGGGGGCGCAGCTTAGAGGGAACATTAGTCTTGACTGATAAGGAGCTTATATTTCCTCAGCCCTTGTCTGCAAAATTAACAAAACAAGGCTATGCCATTGTACAAGCAAGCACCACTGCTGAGGTTACCAGCTTTTTGAAGATTGTGTTTCACGATAACATAACCAGCTGATACTACAGTTTTGATAACTTAATCTTAAATGGCACTTGTTTTTTTATTGACTGACTATACACAGTGTATAAAACATTAAGAACACCTGCTCTTTCCACGACTTACATTGACCAGGTGAAAGTTATGATCCCTTATTGATGTCACTTGTTAAATCCACTTCAAATCAGTGATGAAGGGGAGGAGACACGTAAAATAAGGGTTTTTAGGCCATGAGAAAATTTGATACCTTGAAGAGTCCATGCCCCTGACAAACTGAGGCTGTTCTGAGGGCAAAGGGGGGTGCAACTCAATATTAGCAAGGTGGTAATGTTTTGTACCCTTGGTGTATTGAAGGCAATTTAGCAATTTGTTAGGTTATCTGTAATCGCTATGATAAATTAGGCATTTATTGCGCACTGTTGGCATATAGAGAAATGCCCCATTTTTGTCCCGGTACGGGCAGTGAGTCCCATTTGAGCACTCAAAAAATAAAAGTGTGAGTACTCGAACAGCCCATCCCTAGTACAATAAAGTACATTATTGTGTTCTCAACTCTTGTGTGCTCTACTGTGTACTGTTCTGAAGTAGAGTTAGGCGGTTTACAGATTTTTATAACATTATACAAAAAAATTGAAAAATACCATTGGGCATCTTACCAGAATGCTAACAAAATTAGCTCAAGTAATAGCACATTTCCATGAGGCTACTAGCTAAATATGCTAACGAGCGCAAACGAAAATAAACAAATTACAATTACAGGCAATCCAGTTAATAAAGTTATACATGTATAGGTATGGGTCTACCGAACGTCATTTTTGGATATTTTGTTTAATTTAAAAGCGAATGTGAACGAGAGATATTGAACAAAAATAAAGATGTTGACAAGCTTGTCTGCTCTGAAACAGATCTAAAAATGCTTATTTTTGTCATTTCTGCTCAGCGTCAGACAAAGTTTGTGCTTCAGTAGCACTTCTCCTTTTAGATGAGAATTCACTAATGGGCATTCCATCAGCAGACAGCTCTAAGTGTAGACAGCAAGCCTACTTTTCTCCGGTAAAGTTCAAGATTAACTAGCTGGCTACATTATTTCTATGATTAACATTAGAAATATGATGGCCATGCATCATTTGTTTTGCAAAAAAAAACTTGCAACGTCATTTACTGTGTCTGCCAGCCAAATAGCGTTGCATTTGTCATCCGATGAAAATGAAGCTATTTTCAGACTAATTTACTAATGCCTTTTCTCTGAAAGAAAACTATATTTGCACGTCCCTGATCCCTCTATTGAAGCAATCACAACACACAGCAGGACTCACCAGCTCATGCTTTCACCTGTTGTGCTATTTACAAAAAAACTGGTCCGGGGTGGACCAAATCTGAACCAATCATGGACATCTATGTTTTGGCCAAGACAAGGCTGGTACGGACCAGACAAAAAAAATCGACATCTGTGGAAGTTGAAATTAAAGCAGGTCTGGACTAGGGCTGTTAGGGTGACAGCATTACCGCCACATCGGCGGTCACGAGTCATGACGGCAGTCAAATTCCACGTGACCGTTTAGTCATGGTAATTAGGCTTCTCCAAGCTCTGACGCTGCTGATAGTCATTATTAGCCAAACTTGCTAACTGTCTGGCACTCAGCACTCTATTGTCCCTCTGACATCAATGCAAATGTCATCAAAAATCTAATCAAACACTTCGTTAGAGCCCATGAGCTCATGTTGTGTAAAGTTTCTATAGGCTATGTAAATTGTGTGAGAAAACAAGAGTGATGGCCTTTATTAAAAAGATGATCCCATCAGCTACTATATTTATTTCTTGACTTTTCTTAATATGAAGCACATAGCTTATCTTTACAATAGGATTATATAGCCTACCTGGCTGGCATGAAAATGAACCATTGGAAAAGCGTCCTCCATTCGCTATTTAAGTGCATTGATGACATTCTTTTCTCTGCCCCTGTTTCGAGACAGGTGCATGATAATGGTCCATTCTAAATCAAAACACATTTCACACATATACTATTTAGTATATGTAAATACAATATTAAATCATGAATAGTGTGAAGAATTTGTTCTTAACTGACTTGCCTATAAAAATGGGTAGGGCCTCCCGGGTGCCATCAGAGTCCCTGGGTTCGCGCCCAGGCTCTGTCGTAACCGGCCGCGACCGGGAGGTCCATGGGGCGACGCACAATTGGCCTAGCGTCGCCCGGGTTAGGGAGGGCTTGGTCGGTAGGGGTGTCCTTGTCTCATCGCGCACCAGCGACTCCTGTGGCGGGCTGGGCGCAGTGTGCGCTAGCCAAGGTGGCCAGGTGCACGATGTTTCCTCCGGCGCATTGGTGCGGCTGGCTTCTGGGTTGGATGCGCACTGTGTTAAGAAGCAGTGCGGCTTGGTTGGGTTGTGTATCGGAGGACGCATGACTTTCAACCTTCGTCTCTCCCGAGCCCGTACGGGAGTTGTAGCGATGAGACAAGATAGTAGCTACTACAACAATTGGATACCACGAAATTGGGGAGAAAAAGGGGTAAAATTCAAAAAAAAAAAAAATGGGTGACAAGATTAGCCTATCATTTGTGAATGCATTTCGCTATACCCGCAATAACCTCTGCACGTGACCAATAAAACGTTGATTTGATGACACTTGTGAATGATGCCCAGCTTAAGGCAAGGAACCATTTCCTTGTTTGACCGCTAGGTTTTATGGGTATTATGACTCATACTGTGGTACTCTATATGCTTTGCCCCTCATCTGAATCTCAAGTGACAAGAGATTTGCTATGTAGCTGATTGTTCAGACATGTGGGCCTGTCATTGATGATTATAAATAAATAACTTTAAATCTTTATTTATTTATTATTTTATTACCTTTAACTAGGCAACTCAGTTAAGAACAAATTCTTATTTTCAATGACGTCCTAGGAACAGTGGGTTAACTGCCTTGCTCAGAGGCAGAACGACAGATTTTCACCTCGTCAGCTCGGGGATTCGATCTTGCAACCTTTCGGTTACTAGTCCAACGCTCTAACCACTAGGCTACGCTGCCGGGTAATACATAAATAACATCCTAGAATTATGATTCTTTGTGAATTTATATGCAGTGTCTTTAGACTAACAACATCAACGCAGTAGCCTAAAACATTAAGGCTAATTTGCAAGGGCTATGGTGGTTATTACCGTGTGAGGTGATGAAAAATGTCAGCCAGCTCATAAAGAAGAACTCCGAGGCCAAATTGTGTGCCATCCAATTGACCCGACATAGTGAGGCTATCCAAGCCAGGGCCGCAGCCGCACTCCGCGGACCAGCTGTCAAACAACAAACAGCTCAGAATCGGCTTGCTTTCATTTAAAATGAAGCTCTGGGCAATGGATAGAGGACTAAACTCCACTCCATGTTGAAGGAAGTTTATGATGAACTTCACTGGAATTATGAACTTCAGTGAAGCTGTAAGGAATCTAGCTCCGATTACATTATTCGCTCATTCTCAATTCTTCCAAAAATGTCAATTATTAAACACCCACCTTGTGCATATATGTTTGTCCTCTGTAGTTGCATACCTATTTTCTCAATAAACGTTAATCAAATACAAGCACTGTCGTTTACTCATTGCTGTTGCTCCAAGATGGCAACTAAGCACAAATGCGCATGTGCCCATTGTATATCAACAAGGAAACAGTAGGTGGTGGTATTTGATTAACGTTTATTACATAGGTACAATGTGGAGATTTCATAATTGAAATGTTTTGAAGTATTGACCTTGTGCGAATCGATGTAGTCGGAGCTAGATTCCACAAAGTATGGTCTCGGCTCCACGCTGTTGAAGTTCTTCAGAAACTTCCTTCAGTGGAGTTTAGTCCACTAGCCAATGGATCGTCTTGCTGTTATAATACTCAAGCATATATATATATATATATATATATATATATATATATAAGAAAAATAAACGAGTACATGAAACTGTTAATGTCCTAACGTTAGTTGTCGGTGTCGGATAGGCTATGGGGCAATTAACTACATCGACCTTATACTTATAGGGCAAATTTAGGCTATATCATTCCATGTCATTCGTTGACAATAACAAATGTTAAGAGCATGCAACGACTAATTTATATTGCCTATATAAAAACATTCAGAGGATTATGTGCATGCCCACGTCATGTGTTTACGCGAATGTGGATAGCGGATATACCCAACAAAGAAAACAGGCTAAATCACCAGTCCCTCGACCTCTCAACGTCCTTCATCGTCCACCGCGGAATATTTTAATAACATCTTTGCACTTCATAACCAGTTTATCTTTTGACACTTACCGACTTTAAATGGGTGATGTATGCCCCCAGAAACGCGTTTTTTCTTGGTCGCAATCTCTTTCCATGTCAGAAGCACACGGTTTAACGACACTTCGAATAAGCTGTTTTTCAGTAGGAGTTGGGATGTCAACAACCGCGGTTGTTTTTCCATGTCTTCACCAAGAAGCCACAGAACTGGATGACTATTCAGTAATTTATCCGGTTGTCGAGACACCTTTGTCTACAGAAGGAAACAATGTTGCTGTTTTCGACAACGGCAGAGCCACAATTGGATAGCGGATTCTTCATTCACCATAGGGGACGAACTAAACATTACGCATATAGCGTCACGACGTATTCTAATTTTGGTGCTGGAGAGACATTTTGAAATGACGGACAGACAGCTTGCTCTGAGAGCAAATATTACGTGGTGGGAAAAGTACACAATTGTCATTCTTGAATAAAAGTAAAGATAGAAAATGAATCAAATTAATGTGAACGTCACCCAGTAAAATACTACTAGAGTACATTTTGTTAAGTATTTGATTGTATCAAAGCTTAATGTAATTGCTAAAATATATTTGAGTATCAAAAATATAATTATAATTAATTTCAAATTCCTTATAGTACTTTCCTGCAGTCAAATGACAAAATCATCCTCTAGTTGCAATCTGACGGCGAGTGAGTAATCCCCCTCTACCATCAATCTTATTAGCCAACGTGCAATATTTGGATAACACAATGGATGAGCTCAAGTCATTTTCCCAACAATTGTTTATAGACAGATTATTTCACTTATAATTGACTGTATCACAATTCCAGTGGGTCAGAAGTTTTAAACAGCTTGGAAAATTCCAGAAAATTATGTCATGGTTTTAGAAGCTTCTGATAGGCTAATTGACATCATTTGAGTCTATTGGAGGCATACCTGTGGATGTATTTCAAGGCTGACCTTCAAACTCAGTGCTTCTTTGCTTGACATCATGGGAAAATCAAAAGATATCAGCCCCAAAAAATTGTAGAGCTCCACGAGTCTGATTCATCCTTAGGAGCAATTTCCAAATGCCTGAAGGTACCACATTCATCTGTACAAACAATAGTACGCAAGTATAAAAACCATGGGAACACGCAGCCGCCATACCGCTCAGGAAGGAGACGTGTTCTGTCTCCTAGAGATGAACGTACTTTGGTGCAAAAAGTTAAAATCAATCCCAGAACAACAGCAAAGGACCTTGTGAAGATGCTGGAGGAAACAGGTACAAAAGTATCTATATCCACAGTAAAACGAGTCCTATATCGAGATAACCTGAAAGGCCGCTCAACAAGCAAGAAGCCACTGCTACAAACCTACCATAAATACGCCACGGTTTGCAACTGCACATGGGGACAAAGATGGTACTTTTTGGAGAAATGTCCTCTGGTCTGATGAAACAAAAATATACCGGTTTGGCCATAATGACCATCTGTATTTTTGGAGGAAAAAGGGGGAGGCTTGCCAGCTGAAGAACACCATCCCAATCGTGAAGCACGGGAGTGGCAGCATCATGTTGTGGGGGTGCTTTGCTGCAGGAGGGACTGGTGCACTTCACAAAATAGATGGCATCATGAGGTAGGAAAATTATGTGGATATATTGAAGCAACATCTCAAGACATCAGTCAGGAAGATAAAGCTTGGGTCTTCCAAATGGACAATGACCCCAAGCATACTTCCAAAGTTGTGGCAAAGTAGCTTAAGGACAACAAAGTCAAGGTATTGGAGTGGCCATCACAAAGGCCTGACCTCAATCCTACAGAACATTTGTGGGCAGAACTGAAAAAGCTTGTGCAAGCAAAGAGGCCTACAAACCTGACTCAGTTACACCAGCTCTGTCAGGAGGAATGTGCCAAAATTCACCCAACTTATTGTGGCAAGCTTGTGTAGGTTTAAATGCAATGCTACCAAATACTAATTGAGTGTATGTAAACTTCTGACCCACTGGGAATGTGATGAAAGAAATAAAAGCTGAAATAAATAATTCTCTCTACTATTATTCTGACATTTCACATTCTTAAAATAAAGTGGTGATCCTAACTGACCTAAAACAGGGAAGTTTTACTAGGATTAAATGTCAGGAATTGGGAAAAACTGAGTTTAAATGTATTTGGCTAAGGTGTATGTAAACTTCCGACTTCAACTGTAGTTTCTTATAGTCTGACGAAAAATGAACATCCAAGTGTCAAGCCATGATCTGTTTCACCTGTCCTTGTGCTTGTCTCCACCCCTTCCAGGTGTCGCTTATTATCCCCGGTGTATTTACCCATTTGTTTCCTGTCTCTCTGTGCCAGTTCGCCTTGTTTGTCTAGTCAATCAGCGTTTTTGTGTCTCAGTGCCTGCTTTTCCCAGTCTCTCTTTTGTCGCCTTCTTAGTTTTGACCCTTTCCTATCCTGACTCCCTGACCACTCTGCCTGCCCTTGACCTCAAGCTTGCCTAACGTCTTGTACAGTTGGGACTCTGACCTGGTTACTGAACCCTTGCCTGTCCTGACCTCTCGCCTGCCTGTCACCTGGCACTGTTTGGACTGAGCTGGTTTATGAACTCTCGCCTGTACCCGACCTGCCTTTTGCATACCCCTTTTGTTATAATTAAATATCTGAGCTCTACCATCTGCCTCGTGTGTCTGCATTTGGATCTCACCTTGTGCCCTTATACCAAGTAACGCAGGCTTGTATCAGTCCACTTAAATGCATAGTTGTCTTTGATAATTGAGGGTGCATCACCAAATGTCATCATTGCAATAGTTTTTCCAACATACATTTTATAGCCTGATTTAGCACCATATTCACATATTAATTGGAATATATTTGGAATCGTCGTCTTAGCCTCTGCTATGTACACGATGACGTCGTCTGCATACTGTATATATCTTGTGTTCCTTTGGACCCACCTGCAGACCATGAATGTTTATGGCACTTCGAATAGCACCCGCCAGAGGTTCTATACTAAGGGTAAATAATAGTGGCGAGAGCCAGTCTCCTTAACAATTTCCTTGTTGTAGTGAAAAGGAATGCATATTCCCATTCGTTCTAACAGATGATTTTGGACTTGAATATCTCAACTCTATCCATTTCAAAAAGTAGTGAAAAGGAATGCATATTCCCATTCGTTCTAACAGATGATTTTGGACTTGAATATCTCAACTCTATCCATTTCAAAAAGCGCTCCCCAAAACCAAACTTCTATAACGTTGCTAAAAGAAAGACCCAGTCGACGTGGTCAAATGCCTTTTTAGCATCAAATCAAATCAAATCCAATTTTATTTGTCACATACACATGGTTAGCAGATGTTAATGCGAGTGTAGCGAAATGCTTGTGCTTCTAGTTCCGACAATGCAGTGATAACCAACAAGTAATCTAACTAACAATTCCAAAACTACTCTCTTATACACAGTGTAAGGGGATAAAGAATATGTACATAAGGATATATGAATGAGTGATGGTACAGAGCAGCATACAGTAGATGGTATCGAGTACAGTATATACATATGAGATGAGTATGTAGACAAAGTAAACAAAGTGGCATAGTTAAAGTGGCTAGTGATACATGTATTACATAAGGATGCAGTCGATGATGTAGAGTACAGTATATACGTATGCATATGAGATGAATAATGTAGGGTAAGTAACATTATATAAGGTAGCATTGTTTAAAGTGGCTAGTGATATATTTACATCATTTCCCATCAATTCCCATTATTAAGTGGCTGGAGTTGGGTCAGTGTCAATGACAGTGTGTTGGCAACCACTCAATGTTAGTGGTGGCTGTTTAACAGTCTTGATGATGATCTTTCCCAGCTGATGCACTTCCTGTAACAACAGGCAGTGGTCGGGTGGTGTAGGTGTCCTGGTGTAGGTGTCCTGGCAGGTAGTTTGCCCCCGGTGATGCGTTGTGCAGACCTCACTACCCTCTGGAGAGCCTTACGGTTGAGGGCGGAGCAGTTGCCGTACCAGGCGGTGATACAGCCCACCGGGATGCTCTCGATTGTGCATCTGTAGAAGTTGGTGAGTGCTTTTGGTGACAAGCCGAATTTCTTCAGCCTCCTGAGGTTGAAGAGGCGCTGCTGCGCCTTCTTCACGACGCTGTCAGTGTGAGTGGACCAATTCAGTTTGTCTGTGATGTGTATGCCGAGGAACTTAAAACTTGCTACCCTCTCCACTACTGTTCCATCGATGTGGATAGGGGGGTGTTCCCTCTGCTGTTTCCTGAAGTCCACAATCATCTCCTTAGTTTTGTTGACGTTGAGTGTGAGGTTATTTTCCTGACACCACACTCCGAGGGCCCTCACCTCCTCCCTGTAGGCCGTCTCGTCGTTGTTGGTAATCAAGCCTACCACTGTTGTGTCGTCCGCAAACTTGATGATTGAGTTGGAGGCGTGCGTGGCCACGCAGTCGTGGGTGAACAGGGAGTACAGGAGAGGGCTCAGAACGCACCCTTGTGGGGCCCCGTGTTGAGGATCAGCGGGGAGGAGATGTTGTTGCCTACCCTCACCACCTGGGGGCGGCCCGTCAGGAAGTCCAGTACCCAGTTGCACAGGGCGGGGTCGAGACCCAGGGTCTCGAGCTTGATGACGAGCTTGAGGGTACTATGGTGTTGAATGCCGAGCTGTAGTCGATGAACAGCATTCTCACATAGGTATTCCTCTTGTCCAGGTGGGTTAGGCAGTGTGCAGTGTGGTTGAGATTGCATCGTCTGTGGACCTATTTGGGCGGTAAGCAAATTGGAGTGGGTCTAGGGTGTCAGGTAGGGTGGAGGTGATATGGTCCTTGACTAGTCTCTCAAAGCACTTCATGATGACGGAAGTGAGTGCTACGGGCGGTAGTCGTTTAGCTCAGTTACCTTAGCTTTCTTGGGAACAGGAACAATGGTGGCCCTCTTGAAGCATGTGGGAACAGCAGACTGGTATAGGGATTGATTGAATATGTCCGTAAACACACCGGCCAGCTGGTCTGCGCATGCTCTGAGGGCGCGGCTGGGGATGCCGTCTGGGCCTGCAGCCTTGCGAGGGTTAACACGTTTAAATGTCTTACTCACCTCGGCTGCAGTGAAGGAGAGAACGCATGTTTTCGTTGCAGGCCGTGTCGGTGGCACTGTGTTGTCCTCAAAGCGGGCAAAAAAGTTATTTAGTCTGCCTGGGAGCAAGACATCCTGGTCCGTGACTGGGCTGGGTTTCTTCTTGTAGTCCGTGATTGACTGTAGACCCTGCCACATGCCTCTTGTGTCTGAGCCGTTGAATTGAGATTCTACTTTGTCTCTGTACTGACGCTTAGCTTGTTTAATAGCCTTGCGGAGGGAATAGCTGCACTGTTTGTATTCGGTCATGTTGCCAGACACCTTGCCCTGATTAAAAGCAGTGGTTCGCGCTTTCAGTTTCACGCGAATGCTGCCATCAATCCACGGTTTCTGGTTAGGGAATGTTTTTATCGTTGCTATGGGAACGACATCTTCAACGCACGTTCTAATGAACTCGCACACCGAATCAGCGTATTCGTCAATATTTTTTATCTGACGCAATACGAAACATGTCCCAGTCCACGTGATGGAAGCAGTCTTGGAGTGTGGAGTCAGCTTGGTCTGACCAGCGTTGGACAGACCTCAGCGTGGGAGCCTCTTGTTTCTGCCTGTAGGCAGGGATCAACAAAATGGAGTCGTGGTCAGCTTTTCCGAAAGGCGGGCGGGGCAGGGCCTTATATGCGTCGCGGAAGTTAGAGTAACAGTGATCCAAGGTTTTACCACCCCTGGTTGCGCAATCGATATGTTTATAAAATTTAGAGAGTCTTGTTTTCAGATTAGCTTTGTTAAAATCCCCAGCTACAATGAATGCAGCCTCCGGATAAATGGTTTCCAGTTTGCAAAGAGTTAAATAAAGTTCGTTCAGAGCCATCGACGTGTCTGCTTGGGGGGGGATATATACGGCTGTGATTATAATCGAAGAGAATTCTCTTGGAAGATAATGCGGTCTACATTTGATTGTGAGGAATTCTAAATCAGGTGAACAGAAGGATTTGAGTTCCTGTATGTTTCCTTCATCACACCATGTCTCGTTAGTCATGAGGCATACGCCCCCGCCACTCTTCTTACCAGAAAGATGTTTATTTCTGTCAGCGCGATGCGTGGAGAAACCCGTTGGCTGCACCGCATCGGATAGCGTCTTCCCAGTAAGCCATGTTTCCGTGAAGCAGAGAACGTTGCAGTCTCTGATGTCCCTCTGGAATGCTACCCTTGCTCGGATTTCATCAACCTTGTGGTCAAGAGACTGGACATTGGCAAGAAGAATTCTGGGGAGTGGTGCGCGATTTGCCCTTTTTCGGAGTCTGACCAGAAGACCGCTACGTTTCCCTCTTTTTCGGAGTCGTTTCCTTGGGTCGCTGCATGCGATCCATTCCGTTGTCCTGTTTGTAAGGCAGAACACAGGATCCGCGTTGCGGAAAACATATTCTTGGTCGTACTGATGGTGAGTTGACGCTGATCTTATATTCAGTAGTTCTTCTCGACTGTATGTAATGAAACCTAAGATGACCTGGGGTACTAATGTAAGAAATAACACGTAAAAAAAACAAAAAACTGCATAGTTTCCTAGGAACGCGAAGCGAGGCGGCCATCTCTGTCGGCGCCGGAAGTACACTATCAAGAGATAGTATAACTGTTTGTTTGAGGTGGGTCTTAAGAGTAATTGATAATATTCAGAAGTCGTCTTATATTCGACGTTGAGTGACGTTCTTTAATGTACCCGGTTTGATCTGGATTGATAAATTTTGTCACTGCCTACTCAATTATTTTTGTTAATCTTAGTAAGGATTTTGGAGTCACAATTTAGTAAACTTAACATTACTGTCTAGTAGTGGGTCCTTACCTGGCTTCTTTAACAGGGTGATGGTTGCTTCACACCAAATATCTGGGTATTTATTGTGCTCTATAACCTCATGAAGAACCCCTCTGATCAGCATTATTAGCTCTTTAATGACATTTTTATAGAACTCACAGGGGAACCCATCAGGACCTGGACACTTCCCATTTTTTCATGCTTCTGATGGCCACTTTGCATGTTCTGTGTCAGTAATGGGGGCGTCTATAATTTCCTTATCTTCATGCGATAGCTCTGGCAGCTTCAAATGTGTGAGAAAGTCCTCAGGAGAGGAAACATCTATGGGTTTCTTATGTAGGGTCTCGTAGTACTCAGCAAATGTCTTATTTGTTTCATGTGTACAAGAAGTAACTGCCCTGCACAGTTCTGATATTGGGAATACATTGTTCAGCTGCATCCTTTTATAGTTACAGTGCAAGAATTTTCCCAGGTTTGTCTCCATCAGTATAGTATTCATTTCGGGCAAATGTTATAGAACCCTCAGCTTTGTGAGTAAGAAGCGTAATTAGCTTCAATTTCTCTGCAGTTGTGACAGGTTAAAGGACATATTCATAGTCTGTTATACATTGAAAAGTATTAGTAAGTTCATAGTATGTGAGGATCTTAAAACATCTAAGGTTAAAAAGATGCATTCAGTATTAGTTGATAGAGATTGATAACATTCATATAATTGTGTTAAAGTTCAAATCTGTCAAAGGGTACGAATTGTGAGAGTAATGTGTAAACGTTATATTGATTACTTTATTTTGTGGTGCCTAAAAGTGTTAATCTGTGATCTACGAAATGTTCTTAATCTATGAGCCGGAGATCGATTGCTCTGGTCTCCACCCATATTCCTGGGGAATATCGCGGTCTTTTCTCATTGAACTATACGTTGAATTGAGAATACAACACCGTATCACTCTCGTGATTATTTCTCCCCTGTTTTCAGGTACTTTATTGATGATAAAAATAGTAATTTAAATGTTATAACTAGCGAACATGTCAAGAGTGTTTAAGGTGTGTTTTAGTAACGTCTTGAGGAAGTTAGAGTTAAGTTTGAAGAGAGTAATATTAGCCCTGCTCGGTTGAAGTGAAGGATAGCATCGTACTGAGAGTAGCTGCCATTTTATGTCGATTGTGAACGAACATGCGTGTTGTTAATAAGATATTTTGCTGTGTTATTTGTATAATGGGTTTTCTGTTATGTAATGTGTTACTTTTGTGAAATGATTGAATTATACGTTGAATTGAGAATACAACACCGTATCACTCTCGTGATTATTTCTCCCCTGTTTTCAGGGGCGTAACACAGTCAACTGAATTAGTGTCCCCTTGTTTCCTATGTCTTTCTTCTAATTGGAAATGTCTCTCTAAATCTCCTCTTGTTTTTGTATACATACTTTTTTGAGCAGAGATGAATAAGCCTTAGCACTCTGCCATAAAAGGGTTGGGCTGATAACTTCTGTTGAGTTAAATTCCAAAAACTTAAGTTCAGCTTGAGCAACCCTTTAAAAACCGGTTTCTCCAAGAAGAGAAACGTTTAGCCTCCACCTGTATGTATCAGGTTGTCAATCTTTTAACTTAAGTTTTAGGGATACCCGACTATGATCTGAGATGGTGATATTATTAATAATACCGTGTTCTGCCTGATGAGCTAAGGTCTGAGTGATAGTAAAAAGAAGTATATCCTAGAGTAAGTCCCATGAGGATTTGAAAAGAAAGTATATTTTGTTGTTGGGTTTAACTTTCTCCAAACATCAATAAACCCCTGTTCTTCCCAGTGAAACTGAACTGCTCTAGACAATTTTAATATGGGACCACCTGGTCATGACCACCAAATGTGGAGATAATGTGCAATTAAAGTCACCTCCAACTACACAATGTGTATGAATACTTAGCAATCTCTAAGAAACATATATTAATAAATTACGGGGAATCATCATTTGGTGCATACAAATTAGCTAAACTAATATGTATGCCAAATAATAGACACTGAATGATAACAAACTGTCCCTCTGAATCAGTTACCTTATTTTTCAATGTAAAAGACAACCTCTTATTAACCAATATTTTAACACTATTTCAATTTTGAGGAGGAGTGAGAGGAGAAGAAGGTCTGACCTACCCATACCCATTTAAGCTTTTTGTGCTCCTCGTCTCCTGGAGTGGGTGTCCTGGAGGAATATTTTTCTTCTGTTTAATCACATGGTTTAAGTCCTTCACGTTATACATCAAAATGTGTCAATATAAAACACGACAGACCTTGATTTGAATTGACCTTTTCCTTGTAGCCATAACTGCAGACAGAAATGCTCCTTTGTTTTTCATTTCAATACAAACACACACACAGAAACAAGAACATCAACACAAAAACGAGTGTCTCCACTAGAACGAAGGGAGCCCGAACAGTGAAATTAAAAGTAGAACACAAGACTGCCACCTTCCTGGGTGATAGATCTTGGTGGTGTGTTGTTCTTTAAATGAGGGGGGTTCCTCATAAGACCCAGTAAACTGTCCAATTGTGGAAACAAAGTTATATTTCGGCCAATATTATAGTATATCTGACCTAATATTTATCACTAGATAATTTCACTTCAGCGACCTATCATTTAAAGAGTAACATGGATGCAAAAATAAACAAATAAGAAACAAATCCACATGGATGAGACAAAGCCGCATGGATGAGACATTCCCTGCACTCTGTTATAAACTATGAAATATAGCCCCATAGCCTATTAAATTATATTAGGCTATAAGAAAACAGAACGCAAAAAAAAAAAAAAAATACAAGCATTTGCGGACAGGCATAGTAAATGTATCTCGTTCCATAGAAGGCTGTCCTAAACAGTAAGGTTTAAATTCTGGAAATTAAATGTAATCCAAAAGCATTGTCTAATTCAATAAAAGATCAGCACATTTTCGGCTAATATTTTAAGTAACCTACACTTCAGTAGCCTATATAATTTCCATGAAACAAGGTAAAAAATAAATACTATTTACTCTATAGCCTAATAAAAGAGAAAGTGGGAATGAGGAAAGATTAAATAACCTTATCATCTCAACAAACTGTGAAAAACTAATGTATTTGTCCAGCAATAATGTCCAAATTATGAGCTTAGATCAAGGTAGTTTCAAATTCGTAAGAAGAAGGGGTCGCTTCAGTAGTCTATGTGGACTAGACAATGTTCAGCCATAGATTTAGGCTACTTCTTGGGCCTTGGGTCCTTGTCTCTCACTCCTTCTGGGCCCAACAATTTGTCACATGGTCAGCATATTTTTCCGGATCCTGTCCTCGTCTGGAAGGTGGTATAATCCCAATGGAGCGCAGGAAGGACTCGGCATCAGGTACAGAATCAAAGATGTGGGTCTTGCTCTCATGGGTAACTCGCAGCGTCGCAGGGAACATCAGAGAGTATGTGATGCTTTTGACTGCCAATTCTCTCTTGATCCCGTTGTAATCTTTTCTCTTCCGCAACAGCTCTGCAGAATAGTCATTGAAGGTAGATATGCGCTTGTCCTTGTAGAATAGTTCTCCCTTGCCTCTCAACAGCTGCATTATCTCCTGTTTAGATTCGAAGTTGAGAAGGTGCACAATGATAGCGCTGCGCCTCTGTGTGTCCTTTGCTCTGGGCCTGTTCTGGGCTGCAGGTGCCGTTATGTGGGCCCTCTCCATGACCAAAGTTGTAGCAGCATCGATTTCCAAGACCTCCCTCAGCATCTTGTCCACAAATGTAGACATGTTCTGCCCCCTTTCTCCATTGGTTTTGACCCAAACATTTTAAAATTATTACGACGTGAAAAGTTTTCCAATAAGTCTCCCTTCTTTTGCAATTCCTCTACCTAGCCCATCAGGTAGTTAACAGCCTGGTCTTGTTGTGTTAGCTTTTCGTCATGTTCCTCATTTTTCTTTTCAATGTGGGTCAAATCAAATCAAATGTATTTATAAAGCCCTTCTTACATCAGCTGATATCTCAAAGTGCTGTACAGAAACCCAGCCTAAAACCCCAAACAGCAAGCAATGCAGGTGTAGAAGCACGGTGGCTAGGAAAAACTCCCTAGAAAGGCCAAAACCTAGGAAGAAACCTAGAGAGGAACCAGGCTATGAGGGGTGGCCAGTCCTCTTCTGGCTTTGCCGGGTGGAGATTATAACAGAACGTGGCCACGATGTTCAAATGTTCATAAATGACCAGCATGGTCAAATAATAGTAATCACAGTGAACAGGTAAGGGTTCCATAGCCGCAGGCAGAACAGTTGAAACTGGAGCAGCAGCATGGCCAGTCGGACTGGGGACAACAAGGAGTCATCATGCCAGGTAGTCCTGAGGCATGGTCCTAGGGCTCAGGTCCTCTGAGAGAGAGAAAGAAAGAAAGAGAGAATTAGAGAGAGCATAAAAATTAAATTCACACAGGACACCGGAAAAGACAGGAGAAGTACTCCAGATATAACCCTAGCCCCCCGACACATAAACTACTGCAACATAAATACTGGAGGCTGAGACAGGAGGGGTCAGGAGACACTGTGGCCCCATCCGATGATACAGGATATAGGCAGGATATAACCCCACCCACTTTGCCAAAGCACAGTCCCCACACTGGAGGGATATCTTCAACCACCAACTTAGAGGCAGAGAATCCCAGTGGAGAGAGGGGAACTGGCCAGACAGAGACAGCAAGGGCGGTTCGTTGCTCCAGTGCCTTGCCGTTCACCTTCACACTGAAAAGATCAGTCTTCAATAAAGACTTAAAGGTTGAGACCGAGTCTGCGTCTCTCACATGGGTAGGCAGACCATTCCATAAAAACAGAGCTCTGTAGGAGAAAGCCCTGCCTCCAGCTGTTTGCTTAGAAATTCTAAGGACAATTAGGAGGCCTGCCTCTTGTGACTGTAGCGTACGTGTAGGTATGTACGGCAGGACCAAATCGGAAAGATGGGTAGGAGCAAGCCCATGTAATGCTTTGTAGGTTGGCAGTAAAACCTTGAAATCATCCCTTGCCTTAATAGGAAGCCAGTGTAGGGAGGCTAGCACTGGAGTAATATGATCAAATGTTTTGGTTCTAGTCAGGACTCTAGTAGCTGTATTTAGCACCAACTGAAATTTATTTAGTGCTTTATCCGGGTAGCCGGAAAGTAGAACATTGCAGTAGTCTAACCTAGAAGTAACAAAAGCATGGATTCATATTTCTGCATAATATTTGCAATGTTACATAAATGGAAAAAAGCTGTCCTTGAAACAGTCTTTATATGTTCGTCAAAAGAGAGATCAGGGTCCGTGGTCCTTCACAGTTTTATTTGAGACGACTGTACAACCATCAAGATTAATTGTCAGATTCAACAGAAGATCTCTTTGGTTCTTGGGACCTAGAACAAGCATCTCTGTTTTGTCCGAGTATAAAAGTAGAACGTTTGTAGCCATCCACTTCCTTATGTCTGAAACACAGGCTTCCAGCGAGTGCAATTTTGGGGCTTCACCATGTTTCATTGAAATGTATAGCTGTGTGTCATCCGCATAGCAGTGAAAGTTAACATTATGTTTTCGAATGACATCCCCAAGAAGTCATCCACTTATAATTTTTCTCTAGAGTAGCCTTCATGCCATCAATAGAGGTTTGCATTTTACCAAGTGAGGTGGCTGTTTCTCATCTAAATAACTTCAGTTCTGCCATTGTTCTTTAAAAGTGCTTCCCTCACCATCTTAAATAAGCACACTCCATTCAAAAAATGTAGAACTAAGAACAGATATAGCCCTTGCTTCACTCCAGACTTGACTGCCCCTGATCAGCACAAAAACATCCTGTGGCAGACTGCATTAGCATCGAATAGCCCTGCGATATGCAACTTTTCAGGGAAGTCAGGAACCAATATACACAGTCAGTTAGGAAAGCAAAGGCCAGCTTTTTCAAATAGAAATTTGCATCCTGTAGTACTAATTCCAAAAGGTGTTGGGACAGTGTAAAGTCCATGGAGAGTAAGAGCACCTCCTCCCAGCTGCCCACTGCACTGAGGCTAGGAAACATTGTCACCACCCGATAAATCTACAATAACCACGGATTTCAATAAACATTTTTCTAGGGCTGGCGATGCTTTCCACCTGGCTACCCCTACCCCGGCCAACAGCTCTGCACCCCCCGCAGCAACTTGCCCAATCCCCCAACACTTCTCCTTCACCAAAATCCAGACAGCTGATGTTCTGAAAGAGCTGCAAAATCTGAATCACTTCAAATCAGCTGGGCTAGAAAATCTGGACCCTCTCTTTCTAAAATTATCTGCCAAAATTATTGCAACCCCTATTACTAGCCTGTTCAAACTTTCTTTCCTATCGTCTGAGATCCCTAAAGATTGGAAAGCTGCCGACATCATCCCCCTCTTCAAAGGGGGAGACACTCTAGACCCAAACTGTTATAGACCTATATCCATCCTGCCCGGCCTTTCAAAAGTCTTCGAAATCCAAGTTAACAAACAGATCACCGACCATTTTGAATCGCACCGTACCTTCTCCACTATGCCATCTGGATTCCGAGCTGGTCATGGGTGCACCTCAGCCAACCTCAAGGTACTAAACGATATCATAACCGCCATCGATAAAAGACTGTGCAGTCATCTTCATCGACCTGGCCTAGGCTTTCGAGTCTGTCAATCACCGTATTTTTACCGGCAGACTCAATAGCCTTGGTTTCTCAAATGACTGTGTCGCCTGGTTCACCAACTACTTTTCAGATAGAGAACAGTGTGTAAAATCAGAGGGCCCTTTGTCCGGACCTCTGGCAGTCTCTCTGGGGATGCCACAGGGTTCAATTCTTGGGCCGACTCTTTTCTATGTACATGTCAATGATGTCGCTCTTGCTGCTGGTGATTCTCTGATCCACCTCTACGCAGGCGACACCATTCTGTATACATCTGACCGTTCTTTGGACAATGTGTTAATTAAAGCTTCTTCGGGCTAGAGTCTATTTTTCTCCACTTCCTGTCTGACAGACGTGCCCAAAGCTTGTTACTCAAGTCCAGAAGCCAGGATATGCATATAAATGGTACCATTAGATAGAAAACACTTTGAAGTTTGTAGAAATGTTCAAATAATGTGTGAGACTATAACACAATTGATATGGTAGGAGAAAATCCAAAGAAAAACCAACCTGAAATGTATTTTTGAGAGCCCATGCTCTTTCAATGGAAAGCTATGGGTCATATGCAATTCCAGCTCCCAGATTGCAATTCCTAGGGCTTCCACTAGATGCCAACAGTCTTTGTTCAAGGTTTCAGGCTTGTTTCTTTCCAAACGAGGAAGAATTTTGAGTTTTGGTACTGGGAGTCAGAGTTTGAAATCAGTATGTGCGCGTGCGACGAAGAGAACGCGAACTTGCTAATTTTGCTTTGCTATTGAACATAATTATTTATATTATATATTATAGTTTATTTACATTTTAGGGTACCTGAGGATTAAATGGAAATGTATTTTGACTTGTTTTGACAAAGTTTAGCGGTAGCTTTTTGGATTCCTTTCTCTGCATGTTGAAATAGTGGATTACTCAAATCAATGGTACCAACTAAACTAACATTTTAGGATATAAAGAAGGATTTTATCTAACAAAACGACCATGCATGTTGTAGCAGGGACCCTTGGGATTGCAAGTCAGAGGAAAATTTTGAAAAAGTAAGTGAATATTTAATATGCTATTTGTGATTTTACGAAGCCTGTGCTGGTTGAAAATTTTTTGATGTGGGGCGCCTTCCTCAAACAATCGCATGGCAGGCTTTCGCTGTAAAGCCTATTGTAAACCGGACAATGCAGTTAGATGAACAATAATTTAACCTTTTAGCCGATATAAGACACATGTATGTACCTAGATGTTTAATATCCATAATTTCTGTGATTATTTATTTGAATTGTGCGCCCTCCAATTTCACCGGAAGTTGTCGACAGGTGTCCTGCTGGCGCCTATCCCAGAGAGGTTGTGTTAACATACCTCCAAACGAGCTCCAATGCCATACAGCACTCCTTCCATGGCATCCAACTGATCTTAAATGCTAGTAAAACTAAATGCATGCTCTTCAACCGATTGCTGCCCACACCTGCCCGCCCGCCTAGCATCACTGCTCTGGACGGTTCTGACTTAGTGTACAACTTCAAATACCTAGGTGTCTTGTTAGACTGTAAACTCTCCTTCCAGACTCACATTAAGCATCTCCAATCCAAAATTAAATCTAGAATCGGCTTCCTATTTCGTAACAAAGCCTCCTTCACTCATGCTGCCAAAAATACCCTTGTGAAACTGACAATCCTACCGATCCTTGATTTTTTATTTTATTTATTTTGCTCCTTTGCACCCCATTATCTCTACTTGCACATTCATCTTCTGCCGATCTACCATTCCAGTGTTTATTTGCTATATTGTAATTACTTCACCACCATGGCCTATTTATTTCCTTAACTTACCTCATTTGCACTCACTGTATATAGATTTTTTGTTTTCTTTTGTTCTACTGTATTATTGACTGTATGTTTTGTTTATTCCATGTGTAACTCTGTGTTGTATGTGTCGAATTGCTACGCTTTATCTTGGCCAGGTCGCAGTTGCAAATGAGAACTTGTTCTCAACTAGCCTACCTGGTTAAATAAAGGTGAAATAAAATAAATAAATAAAAAGGAAATAGATAACAAAATGTTGTTGATCTTAAAGAAAAGGGGAACTTTATAAGCCATGTACAGCAATAAATATCGAGATAATATAGCGTTCCATGTGTTTTTTTCTTGTTTATTCTCAAATGTTTTCTTCCCCATTGGGGTGTCACCTTCCCTGCCAGATAGGAATCCATCTAACTCATTACATGGAGGGCCTAGTGTCAGCTGGTTTTTAGTTTTTCCTTTCAATTAAGACCTAGACAACCAGGTGAGGGGTGTTCCTTGCTAATTAGCTACCTTCATTCATCAATCAATTACAAGGGAGATGCAAAAACCTGCAGACACTTGGCACTCTGAGAAATTAGTTTGACACGTGACAAAGATCCTGAAAAGACATGATAAAAAATTACAACATTAACCAAAACATGTGCAACGTAGAGCCACGTGTGACTTTTCTGCATATACAGCTAGACTGACACATATTTTATCCAAGAGGAGTGTCAAGTGCAGCTTACCGTTAGCCTACTTTTTAGCCTACCAGAACAGGAATCTTCTTTAGTGCATAACACCCAGTTGCAAAATAGCTAGCTATGGCTAGGATGGCCACGTGACTTTCTCAAACCCTTTCGCTGCAGCATTTCGCCGACTGGTGAACAGATGTTCCTGGGAGAATCACAACTCAATCAAATGCTGAGTATTTTCATCAGACCAGCAAGGAGCTAGCTAGCTAACTGACTAGCTAGGCTGAATATAAAGTTGTGGCTCAACAACAGCAAGCTTATCGGGTATCCAGCTTCAAGTCCTATTAAAGTACGTAGCTAATGTTAGCTATTTAGCAAAAGTAAAGGCATGGAAGGCTGCAATTAACAATCTGTTATCAAAGATGTAGGATTAAATAGTCGTGATAATATTAAGGCCAACAAAAACGAATTACATTTGAACGCTGCAGGAAACTATTATTAATGCCCCTTCTCTTGTCAAATTTCTCTGTTTTTGCTGAAGCTGAAGGAAAGACCCAGGACACTTAGACAGACCAGGCAGCAAATGTCAAAGGGAAATGACCTGGGCATTGATATGGACTGGTCAGATTGAGGAAAATATAGGTGATATTGAGATTGATGAGGAAACAGACCAACCAGCAACGTGCTAAGGTAACACGTTGGAATGAGGAGTGCTGAACTTGTTTGACAGCATGTGAAAATTGTCACCAATAAGTTATAATTCTAGTAAATCAAGAACACTTTCTCACTCATCTTCTTTTTTTGTCCCATCCTTCAGCTACCCTCATCTATCTCTGAAGACCATCCTGGTTTGATTTATATTTACCATACATTGTTCAACTGTGCTGTGATGATTCACAAAAGTTCTGAACCTTTCTATTCTCCAAGATTCTACAGATTGTAAATTAAAGAAACATTTTAGCTCAGAGTATTATTATTTTATTGATTGACGATTACTTTTCAGATCACCCAGAAGTGTTATTTGCAGAGTTAACTCCAGGTAAATGTTGCAATTCTTCAGCCATTCCTGAATCTGCGACCAAAAACAAGCTACATACATACTGTATGGACAGTACCAAAACAAATTATCTATTGATTCTGTCTCTTCGTAGCAAAATCTGCAGAGCTGTATCCCACATACAGTTGAAGTCGGAAGTTTACATACACCTTAGCCAAATACATTTAAACTGTTTTTCACAAATCTTGATATTTAATCCTAGTTCCCTGTTTTAGGTCAGTTAGGATCACCACTTTATTTTAAGAATGTGAAATGTCAGAATAACAGTAGAGAGAATGATTTATTTCAGCTTTCATTTCTTGCATCACATTCCCAGTGGGTCAGAAGTTTACATACACTCAATCAGTATTTGTTAGCATTGCCTTTAAATTGTTTATTAACTTGGGTCAAACATTTTGGGTAGCCTTCCACAAGCTTCCCACAATAATTTGGGTGAATTTTGGCCCATTCCTCCTGACAGAGCTGGTGTAACTGAGTCATGTTTTTAGGCCTCCTTGCTCTCACAAGCTTTTTCAGTTCTGCCCACAGATTTCCTGTAGGATTGAGGTCAGGGCTTTGTGATGGCCACTCCAAGCCATTTTGCCACAACTTTGGAAGAATGGCCCACCCCATGGAAAAAATGTCTGCCCTCCGAATTCATAATCATTATATAAATTGTACTGTTTAATTTTGACTGGCTTGCCATTCCAAATAAAATTGAATATTTTTGCTAATATAATTTTAAAAAACAAGTTGTTAGGCAGGGTGTGTATTCATGGATGCAAACGGGAGCCAGGCTTCCCCAAAAAATGTACCAATCGTCTGTCTGTGTTTCATAATTTTCCTTCAATTCACAAGAGGCAGAATTTATCTCACAGGAGAAAGCATCTGAGTGAGCAAGATCTTAAAGAGCAAGATACAGCGTTATACGAGGTCTTCAGTTAGCCTTAATATCTCAGAACAAAAATAGATTGACAAGTTTCAGAAGAAAATTCTTTGTTTCTGGCCACTTTGAGCCTGTAATCGAACCCACAAATGCTGATGCTCTAGATACTCAACAAGTCTAAAGAAGGACAGTTTTATTGCTTCTTTAATCAGGACAAAAGTTTTCAGCTGTGCTAACATAATTGTAAAAGGGTTTTCCAATGATCAATTAGCCTTTTAAAATAATTAACTTGGATTAACTAACATAACGTGCCATTGGAACACCGGAATGATGGTTGCTGATAACGGGCCTCTGTACGCCTATGTAGATATTCCATAACAAATCTGTCGTTTAAAGCTGCAATAGTCAGTTACAACATTAACAATGTCTACACTGTATTTCGGATCAATTTTATGTTATTTTAATGGACAAAAAATTGCACCAAGAATTGACTCTTCTGTAATTTGGCCTTGACATTAGTCTTTCTATACAGATGTTAATTTACATTATTAATAGAAAAACATCCTTACAATTAGGACCTCTATACCAGGCTGTGTCAGAGGAAGGCTAGTCATAGACTGTTCTCTCTGCTACGCACAGCAAGCGGTACTGGAGCGCCAAGTCTAGGTCCAAGAGGCTTCTAAACAGCTTCTATCCCTAAGCCATAAGACTCCTGAACAGCTAATCAAATGGCTACCCAGACTATTTGCACCCCCCTATGCTGCTGCTACTCTCTGTTATTATCTATGCATAGCCACTTTAATAACCCTACCTGCATGTACATAATTACCTCAATTACCTCGACACCGGTTCCACGCACATTGACTCTGAACTGGTACCCCCTGTATATAGCCCTGCTATTGTTATTTGCGGCTGCTCTTTAATTGTGGTATTTTTAAGGTCTTTTCTTAACTGCATTGTTGTTTAAGGGCTTGTAAGAAAGCATTTTACTGCGTATGTGAAAAATAAAATAGGATTTGATTTGAATCATTTCAGCAAATTAAACGAATTAGGTGTGTTTTTCTCCATATTCCATCCAGTTCACTTTATTTTTAAAATAATATATTACACTTGATCTTTCTTGAATAAGTTCCTCCAGTTCTTTTTGTTTTCCCTCTAACTTATTTTGTGCCTCTACGGTACAGTTGTTTTTGCTCTATGTCTGTACTGTTAGTCCCTCTATTTCCTTTGTTAATATAAACTATTTTGACCTAAATTGCTTTTCTTTTAAAGAGTAATATTGAATTGCATGGCCTCTAAAGGCACATTGAAAAGTGTCTCATACAATAAGGGGATCTGCTGTACCTACAATATGTTATGTTGGTAAAAAACTGTTATAAACTCCTCTTTCCTGGATAAAAACAAGTTGTCATCTAACACTTTGTTTACATTTCCAATATCCTTGTCCAGGTGAGAATTCTGTAAGAGTAATGTCAACTATTTAATGGTCTGACTGCATTCTGTCCCCTATCAACACTTGTACACTTTTGGTGCCAGCGAGAATGACATAAGAAAGTAGTCAAGACGCCTAGCTTGATTGAGCCTCCGCCATGTACATTTCACGAGGTCAGGATATTCAAGCATCCATATATCCACTACTTCCAATATATCCATGATATCAGTGATTTCTTTAGGCGCATGAGGTTTATAGTTTGTAATGTGGTTTCCTTTTACGATCCATTGAGGTTTAAAACCAAATTATAAAATTCCCACCATAAAATAGAGTCTGTATTGCTTGTAGGCTTGACAAATTCTTCTATATATTTTCAAAGAAGCATTGATCATCATTATTTGGACCATATAACTTAATAAGCCAAACATGTTTAGGGTTCTATAACCTATTTAAAAGAATCCATCTCTTTTGCGGATCTGTTTGGACAATTTGAACATTCGTATTAGCCCTTTTGAGTTTCTTTGCCCATGGGAGAAGTATATTTCACCCCCTCAGTCCTTTTTCCACACAACTTCCTCTAAAATCGTTGAATGAGTTTCTTGTAAACAATAGATATTATATTCCTTCTCTTTTAACTAGGTAAACACAGATCGTTTTGTCTTGTTCCGCTAAGCCATTACAATTATAACTGGCTATACTTATTTTACCATAATGAGATATATCATAATGCAGTGTATATCTTTGTAAACTTACCATTTAAAAGTACAATGATGATTGAGTGCTCGTATAGCTGTACCATGATATTTGAGTAAACCTCCAATTGTTCTCCACGATTCCACCCGCTAAAACCTCCCCCTATCCCAAGTTGGGTTGTCGTCCCAGTGACTGGCAGACCACCCCTGTCCAGTTGGATCCTAGGGCCTTTGAGCGATTGGGACCCATCCTTTAAGAAGAGGACACAATGCCACCCACAGAACAGAAGCAGATCAACCACCAAAACCATTTCCAATGGCCTCACTTCAATTGTATTTTTAGAGTTATTAAAAAAATATACAGAACCAGTCAAAAGTTTGGACACACCTACTTATTCAAGGGTTGTTGTTTTGGCTACTAAATTATTCCATATGTGTTATTTTATAGTTTTGATGTTTTCACTATTATTCCACAATGTAGAAAAAAGTTTTAAAAATAGAAAAAAAAACCTTGAATGAGTAGGTGTGTCCAAACTTTTGACTGGTACTATATATATATATAAATATATATATATATATATATAAATATATATATATATATATATATATATAAATATATATAATATATAATATATATAAATATATATATATAAATATATATATATGTTAATTTATTTTCACAATTAACTAATAATATACCCTGTATTGTTGACAGTTCATATGCTACCTATAACCAGGATTGCCATTACAAAAATGTATTCTTTTGGTAAGCAATTATTATTTTGGCAAACAATTATTGTGATTCATTGTGATTCATCAATCAATCAAATGTATTTATAAAGCCCTTCTTACATCAGCTGATGTCACAAAGTGCTGTACATAAACCCAGCCTAAAACCCCAAACTGCAAGCAATGCAGGTGTAGAAGCACAGTGGCTAGGAAAAATTCCCTAGAAAGGCCAGAACCTTGGAAGAAACCTAGAGAGGAACCAGGCTATGAGGGGTGGCCAATCCTCTTCTGGCTGTGCCGGGTGGAGATTATAACAGAACATGGCCAAGATGTTCAAATGTTCATAGATGACCAGCAGGGTCAAATAATAATAATCACAGTGGTTGTCGAGGGTGCAACAGGTAAGCACCTCAGGAGTAAATGTCAGTTGGCTTTTCATAGCCGATCATTCAGAGTATCTCTACCACTCCTGCTGTCTCTAGATAGTTAAAACAGCAGGTCTGGGACAGGTAGCACGTCCGGTGAACAGGTCAGGGTTCCATAGCCGCTGGCAGAACAGATGAAACTGGAGTAGCGGCGGCCTTGTGGACTGGGGACCTCAAGGAGTCATCAGGCCAGGTAGTCCTGAGGCATGGTCCTAGGGCTCAGGTCCTCTGAGAGAGAGAAAGAGAGAGAATTAGAGAGAACATACTTAAATTCACACAGGACACCGGACAAGACAGGAGAAGTACTCCAGATATAACAGACTGACCCTAGCCCCCCGACACATAAACTACTGCAGCATAAATACTGGCTGAGACAGGAGGGATCGGGAGACACTGTGGCCCCGTCCGACGATACGCCCGGACAGGGCCAAACAGGCAGGATATAATCCTACCCACTTTTCCAAAGCATAGCGCCCACACCACTAGAGAGACAATTTTAACCGCCAACTTACCATCCTGAGTCATGGCAGAGCATAGCCCACGAAGATCTCCGCTACGGCACAACCCAAGCGCCAACCCGGGCAGATTCATCCTATGTTGTCCCCAACATCTTTATCCCATAGCAACAGATGTGGGATAAGTACACACACTCTCCCCAACCTTCCTACACCATCAACCACAAGCTCAAATGTTCAACAGTTGTTTCATCCCTGAGCCCCACTGAAAAGAAGACTTAATGTGAGAATGCATATACAGTTGTACCTGTTTGAGAAGCACAATTGAGCAAGAATGGGGAGATTTGATTAACCAATGTCAAGTTCTAGCTGATAGAGCTCAGAAATATACCCCTTTCCCTAACGCGCACACGCTGGTCCCCCGCTGTTACCATTTTCCCAAGCATCTCTGTGCAGTCGGACCTTTGATTATTGTGTGCCTCCAGGGCCACAATAATTTGCCCTCTCTCGAATTGTCCGAGTCTGACCCCCTCTCCATGGGTTACTGCAGCTAGTGTTGCCAGCACTTCCACTACCTGGGTGGGGGTCTCCATCGGAATTCCCACCGGCTAGATGCAAGGTCGTCAAGGTTCTCATTAGCAGCTTTGAGAAATTCCTTGTATATTATGCTCACACACCCGGGGGCTTTAGCTTTGTAGGACCAACCCTGCCAGGCAGGCTCAAGCTCTTGAGGGGGCGGTGCTGCTTTAGTGAGTCTCTGACCTCATTTATCTTTCTGTCTTTACTGCGTATAGGCTCCTTGCTGTAGGCCTATAAAACAGATAAAGATTTCTCGATCAGGGGTGTGCCTAGGGTATAGGGTTGGGGACCGTTCCATCATGATAGGACAATAAATAAATAGACTATTTTTGTAATATATTTTAAAGTGTATATCCCATATCTGCACAAATTGAAAACTCTCCCTGTAACAATTTCCGCTCGCAGACACACATGTGCTCTGGCACTTGCAACCATTTGACTTTTTCACTCACTTAACTCACCATACTTTTCCAATAAAACAAAACACACACCCCATCTTCCATGACAACCGCACTCCCCCCACATACACACCCACACATACCCACATACCGTGCCTTCTATGTCCCTCTGTTTGCTGTGTTTTTAACCCTACTATGTTGATTACTACCTAATTTCCAGTTTGAAGTACTTCTGTGTTCCAATTCCTTATATTTGAAGTTGTATCATTTCAATAATTGTATTTTCTTCTAATGCCGTCTTTTCTATTTCTAAAATACTCTAAATAGAATGTCGAAAACAAATTATTTTACAACATTCCCTATCTTGAATGGTATATTGTATTTGTAGTTTATATCTTCATCAATTGATGTATTTGATAGATTTCCAGTGTTTTATTACAATCCCTACCATGGATAGTATTGGGTGTTCCATTATTCGACTCCTCTATGGGAACTTTGTATTATTTACAATAGCCATGGAGTAGTCTTGGTGTCTCGGCACAGTTGGTTATCGACTACCAGAGCTAAACGTTTCCCTTTTAGTCTATTTACTTTAAAGAGTGGGTACAGAACTTTGCGCCGTTCTGCAATTTCCTTTGGGAACTGATCGGTCATGCCTATTTTCATGCCAGCGAGCCTTTTGCCCAGACTTTTAACCATGATTTTATCCTTAAAGAATGCAAATTTTGCAACGATTGGCCCTTCAAATCGGTTTCCTCGCTGTCCGAAAGGATGTACAAGTTTGAGTTTGATTTTATATCGCCTGTGATCTGTGGCACTTTAACCAGGAAATCTTTCACCACACTATTATGGATCTTCACCCTCATTCTCTATAATATTGGTAAGTATCAGATATTCTCGCATAGATCTAGTCTGTATTTCAAGTAAAGCTTCTCTCAGAAACATGTTCTATTTACAAAAAAAATCTTCAACGTCCATTTCGATAGTATTGACTGTACCTTTTAGCTTGATTGTTTCTTTCTCCATTGTTGCTGCTTTTTCATTTACTCATCTCGAGGCTCGCCTTCAACTTCTTTATAAATTTACTGACTAGTTCACGTATGCCCAATTTATCGACTTTAGCGAGTCGGTTCCTACACTCACCATTTCAGGTGGTGAAAAGCATAAATCGTCTGTGTCTGTTGAGGTGTCTCGTTTTCTTTTGGGAATTTAATATTTTGTTGTTGAGTGTGTTGGTAATATTGGTCGATACATTTCTCTAGCCTCATCATTTTGTTTTGTTTTGTTGTCCTGATTATAGGTTATTTCCCACGAGTATACGAGTATGTGGAGGGAAGTGCTAAAATTTAGTCAGATTCACAGATATTGATTATGACGTTTTCATCTTGAGGCGTTCTGCACCTCTGTCTTCAATCCGTCATTGTTGTCTTTAAGTGAAGTGTTTGATGTTTATGCTATTGAAAGTAGCACGTTTTGTAAAACTTTGTAAGGGAATATGTCAGTAATGAGCTGCCCAGTGACGAGATCTTTGTGCATTTCCAGTAACTTATGTTAACTTCGTGCCAGAAATGACTGTGAATTTGTAAATTCTTAACTGGAAACTACTTGTCAGTAAGTTATTGTAAAAGTCACAATAACTTACTGGTAAAATATTGCCAGTAACCTACATGACACACGCTGCCACTAGCAATCTTGCCAGTAACCTACTGTGCCTTCACTGACTCTTCTGTTGACAACATGCACATCACTTGCTGATTGGCAGCATACTGTAACAGTGCCAACCTATCAAAATATTACAGGCTTGGCTTATTTGAGGCTTTCAGCTAGCTCTTTTTGGTCTTCCATAAGCAGGAATGTCATCCCACTTAATATGCTCTGTTGATAAACATTAAGCTTTCACACTGTCAGTTCTGTTCACATAAGTGCATGTGATACCAACGAACCACATGCTATTTAATTTAAAGCTAGTCACCATGTAATTGTAGCACTCACTTTCCTACCAGACCATTAGGTTAGTGAGTGTGATGGATTAGCTGTAGTAAATGACTGTGAATTTTACAAAAACCCACTTGTAATTAGTTGACAGTAAGTTATTGAAAATGAAACACTTACTTCCTGTGAACCAGTTGCATCCACATAATCATAAAACCACTTATACTGGTACAACATTTCCACTGACGGTTGGCACAAATACAACATCATTTTGACCACCCCTCAAAAAATGCGAAAGAAATCCCTTCAGCACAATGCCCCAACTCCATTTTAAAGTGCAGTAATGATTGTACGTAATGCTGCATTCGTAACCAAGTGGATAGTGGGAATTTACCACATACAACTGGGAAAAATGATTACCAATTGGTAATTACTAGTGAGAAATGCGTCTATCATTCCTAAGCTCCGACTTCTCCCACATGCTGACCTCTGATGTCTCCTATTAAGGAAATTACCTAAATAACAGCATTTTTGGCAGGTAAATGTAACAACAGAAAATGTAATAATATGGTTTTGGAACTATATAATTTGTTTTCAAGCATGATAGCTTTACTGTTAGTTTCTAGCTGACACAGCTTGTTGGCCATTAGCCAATTGGCGTTTCCCACTAATTTCAAAACACGGGTGACTACATAAAATATAGGCCCCCCCTCGAGGATTTGAACTCTCAACATTTGGATTTGAGGTATGCTGATCTTTCTGATGTGCCACAAAGTCTGTAGCATGTCCCAAAACATTCATGACCTGTAATACATCTCTGCACTTAGCAAAATAGTGCCATATGCACTGATATTTTAGTTATTCTGATTATTCTCTCATCATTGATTTAATTGACTTATTTCAGCAACTTGAGGGTTTTCTGTAAAGTTGTCTAATGTTAATTGGGCTTATTATTCAGTTTTAATGTTACTCCTGAATCACTATGATCAAAATAATCCTTTTTCTTGACTGTATTTTTAGCGAAGCTGAGATTTACTTTGATGTGTGTATTAATGTCCCCTCCCTCTTTTTATGCCAGATTTGTCTGTTTTTGCTGCAGCTGAAGGAAAAACTTAGGACACTCAGACAGATGAGGCAGCAAAGGTCAAAGGTTAAAAGGACCTGGACATTGATATAGAAAGAGTCAGAGAGTAACTGTAAGAGTGATGATGTGTTCATGATGAACTCCAGAAGGATGGGAATATAAATGAGATAAATAGAGAATGCCAGACAGTGATGGTGTTGACAAAGACAAAGTAATCTAAGAGGATGAGAAAGAGGGAGATGAAAAGAAAGAGGTCCTTCAGGAGAACCAGCCAGCAGAATACAAAGGTGAAAATGAAAGAGAGGCAATAAGTGTTAAAGTTTTTTGTTTTTTGTTTTCCTGGTTTGAACATTGTACCAATGTTTTTGAATATTTTGCCTGTTACCCACCCCCACCCCAAAAATATTTGGTCACAAAAAAAGAATGTGAGGTGAGCTTGAACACCCTCACTAATATGTTTATCTCTCACTTTTCCACTTGAGGGCAGCCATTTATTTGTTAACTGCAGAATGTTTTCAAATAGCAATGGTTAAAAGGCATTACTTGGAGTTGCAGCATACTGTATGGATACAATTATGACTGATGAGCATGTTCAAAACCATGTCCCAGTCTTTATTGCTTTGTGTTACTATCGCTTGAAAGTCCATTTAATAACACTCCTGTTTCTCTTTTCAGATCTCTCTGTTTTTGCTGCAGCCAGGGATAGGACGACTCAGAACCCTCAGAAAGACCAGGCAGCAAGGGTCAAAGGTGAAAAGGACCTGGACATTGATATAGCTTTAAATATCAGCTATCTGAGCAAGCAACCGATCGCTGCAGCTGTACACAGACCCTCTGTAAATAGCCCATCCAATCTACCTACTTCATCCCCATATTGTTTTTATTTACTTTTTTGCTCTTTTGCAGACCAGTATTTCTACTTCTACGTGTTAATTTGCTCAATTGTAATTACTTCGCTACTATGGCCTTACCTCCTCACGTCATTTGCACACACTGCATATAGACTTTTCTTTCCTATTGTGTTATTGACTGTACATTTGTTTATACCATGTGTAACTCTCTCTTGTTGTTTGTGTCGCATTGCTTTGCTTTATCTTGGCCAGGTCGCAGTTGTAAATTAAAACTTGTTCTCAACTGGTCTACCAGGTTAAATAAAGGTGAAAAATTAAAAAGTAAAAAAATAGACTGGTCAGAAAGTGACAGTGAAATTGAGGAAGTAATAAAAAGTGACAATGAGTGCATAAGTGAAGAAATAAAGGAAGTTAGTGAGTGTTGCAGCCGAGGACACCATTTTTACATGCTTTTACATGCACTCAGCGGTCCCGTTCTGTGAGCTTGTGTTGTTGCTCCTTGACGTTTCCACAATAACAGCACTTACAGTTGACCGGGGCAACCCTAGCAGGGCAGACATTTTTTGAACTGACTTGTTGGAAAGGTGGCATCCTATGACAGTTCCCCTATGGAGATTGCATGGCTATGTGCTCAATTTTATACACCTGTCAGCAAAATGCTTCTGCGTCGGTAGTCCTACTCTGTCTGGGGTAGAAAGGTAGGTAGGCTGACATTTTGATAGTACCATGGTCAGATTCCTAATGACGTCTCAGGTTTAATTATTTGCAAGGACGGACAGTTTTGTTGCAAACAAGACACACGGATTTGGCATTGGTGAAATATGATTAGATGAACACATAGGCCTATCTCTCTGTCCATTCTTAGCATGTTATTTCAGTAATGTGGTATTAATAAAGATTCTGCTAATATGTAAAAGGATGTAGAATTGCATGAAATATTTATGAAATGCAATGTTTTTCTCAAACCTGCAAATATGATGATAGATTCATGCAATGCTTTTACTATAAATGAGATCTTTCCACCCCTACTATTGTCCATGGTGGTCTGGCCCGTAGCCAGAAGGTTGAAGTGTAACGCTTACAGGACTGGGAAAAGTTTCTAAAACTGCATATCTAGTTTTAGATATGCTTAGGCTCTGGTCTGTCCAAGAAGTGAGGGTAAACGGTAAAGGTTCTCTGCTATCCACTTCATGATTTCATTATTATATGGGGAATAGGGGAGGGTCCCTTGTTTTTTTTCTCCAAGCGTTCATGGAGGGTTGAGGTTAAATATATTTTGCTGGTGGAAGGGCCTTCCATTTTCATTTCAAAGAGGTCCGATTTTCTCCATGTAACCCTTATTAAAAATAATGTTCACTCCCTTACTGAAACTCCAAAAGTCACTCGACCATTATAAAACATTTGAAGCAATGGCCTACCCGTGCGTGGACAACTATTTCAGCACCTGTAGTGCTTCTTTGGGACACACGTGGGGACTTGTCTTGATAAATCAATCAATGTCCGATTTCTCTTTTCACTGAATCTCTGTTTGAATATTGGTTAGGTTACATTTAGGCTGTAAGTTGAAGTGAGTACTTCTCATTTATTAGCACTGATCATAGCATTTTGCCAGCATGTTATGTAGCTTAATAAGTGGATTTTAATACTCTTCACTCGCAGTCACTTAGTAGCCTAGACCTACTCCCGACCAAAAGCCTGTGACTTGTCTCAATCAATCAATTTGATTTAGTTTCACTGAATCTCCGTCTGTATATTTGGTTAATTCCCTGGCTGTGCAAATAAGTGCAGGTGGTATAGCTCATCTATTCGTTTGCTCATCTATCACTGATCACATACATTTAGCATGCAACAATGTAGCCTAAATCAAGTGTACGTTTATTATTTTGCTCGATCGCGTGAAGGCAACTCTAAATGCCCGCAGAGGTTCTGAAATATGAACACGAGACTCACATGCTTTTGAAAATATAGATTGCTATTATTTTCTATTGGTATCATGCTAAAGATACTCTAAATGTACGACCCTACCACTGCTCCCTTACAAAGCAGATTGAGGGTAGGAAAGCGATGAAACGTGGATCAATAAAGCATGGGGTTGCCTTGGACTCTGTTTCAAAATATCACGTTTTCTTATTTAAATGACTTCGATTCTATGCTTTGCCGTGACGCAAGTTGTTTGGGAAAAATGTAATTTGTATTATATTCTGTTATATTTCAATATACAGTGGGGCAAAACAATTATTTAGTCAGCCACCAATTGTGCAAGGAAGAGTCGTGGTGGTTCTAAACCTCTTCCATTTAAGAATGATGGAGGCTACTGTGTTCTTGGGGACCTTCAATGCGGCATAAATGTTATGGTACCCTTCCGCAGATTTGTGCCTCGACACAATCCTGTCTCGGAGCTCTACGGGTTAATTCCTTCGACCTCACGACTTGGTTTTTTCTCTGACATGCACTGTGAACTGTGGGACCTTATATAGACAGGTGTGTGCCTTTCCAAATAATTTCCAATCAACCACTGGTGGACTCCAATCTCAAGGATGAAACAGGATGCACCTAATATTAATTTTGAGTCTCATTGCAAAGGGTCTGAATACTTGTGTAAATAAAATAAAAATCCATTACCAAAAAATTGAAAAACTGTTTTCGCTTTGTCATTATGGGATATTGTGTGTAGATTGCTGAGGATTTTTTTTTATTTAACTCATTTTAGAATAAGGCTGTAGCGTAACAAAATGTAGAAAAAGTCAAGGGGTCTGAATACTTTCCGAAGGCACTGTAAGTAACATAATTTAAAAAATCCCCATCAAAATCTTTCAGTTACAGCTGACGATATCCGTTTTTTTTTGTTGCGCATCTGCGGTGGAAGGTGGCCGAGCTACAGCGCTGTTTGTCCGAAAACCGGTCTTCTCATGAAAACGTCCATTGCGTCTGAACGATTTCTCAATTTTACTTTCATTTCGATGGTGTATATTCAATGGATTGATTCAAATAGATTCCCACCCACATCTGCACACCACTACAATGTCACCAGCACGCCAACATGTGCACGAGAGGTGCAAAAGGTGTATGCAGGCAAGAATGTGGTCAAAATTAGCCTGTTTGTAAGGGGTTCATATAAACATTACTCTCGCTTGATGTTTTGATAACTGTGTAAATCTCTCTAGAACAAGGTGACTTTTATCAATATATTTGCCTATATTTACCACCCCAAAATGAAATGCTAATTAGTTGCTACTGTGACTACCATAATGAAATACAAATGCTATGATCATCTGGACGAGACTGCCGAATCGAGGCAAAGGTAAGAATCTATGGATGTTAGCTAAATTTAGTATGGAATAATTTGGCAACATTTATTTTAATTGACAGTTCTGTGAACTGCCTTGTGCAAGTTTTAAATGGACACAATACCTGTTTGCAAAGGTGTCAGCTAGAGATGACGTGCAGGAGCTTGCAGGGATTTGTAGTCTTGAATGATGTATACTTTTATGCAAATTTGCTTTTTCGAATCTGAGAGTAAATAGAGCTGAATATATTGATAAAAGTTGCCTTGTCCGAGAGAGGTTTACATGGATGTCAAAGCAGTGTAAACCTATACGAAAGACAGCCCTTATTTCCAAAGTTTCTAAAATTCCCTATGGGAAGAAATGAATGGTGTAAAAAATGATTGGAACCATTTCCCTGTTTAACCGCTAGGTTTTATGGGTATTATAACACCTCCACTGTGGGGCTCTATAGTAGTGAGGCAACAATGGATAGAGACAATGAGTTCATACATTATGTAAAGTCGAATGGAAAAACTGGAATGTGGACATTGAGGAAAAGAAAGCTCCTACACAACTCCAAAGTGATGGTAATACAGCTGACAGAGATGAAATAAACCAAGAGACGAAAAAGAAAGAGCGAGTTGAAAAGAAAAGGGTATTTCAGGAGAACCAGCCAGCAAAATGCAAAGGTAAAAGATGTGGATGAAAGAGACTTTAAAAGAAACACCACTATAGAGGATAAAGAGAAGAATAACTATATTCTTGAAGTTCAGAATGTGAAGTGAGCATGAATACCCTCAGTATGTTTATCTATCTCTCCTCTCTATCTCCCTCTGCAGATGTATCAATCTTTTCAGCTGGTGTTCAGGTCTAAGAGACTCCGCACACCCCAGCAGTGCAAAGGTAAGAAAGAGGAGAGGTGCAGCATTATGAGTTACTGTTTGTTATTGTCACATACTGTAAGACCCCACTTATTCATTTTTCCTTTTCATGACAGATTCCTCAATCTTTGCGTAGTCTGGGGTGATGAGTCAGATTGGCTCAGGAGGACCAGCCAGAAAGTGCGAAGGTAAAAAGGAGAGAGGATAGGCGGAGAATAAGGGGGATGTGTTTCCCACCTCCCTCTCTTCCAGATTTCTCCATCTTCTCAGCTAGTGCTGAGGTCAAACAAATCTTTGTTTACAGTTGTTTTGTGCAATGAAACGTTTAACTCTATGTTAGTCACAGATTGATATTTGGATTGCAGTCTATTAAATGAATAGAATGGTCTGTTGGACTGTTGCTATTCAAACTGTCCTGAACTTGTCTGGAAAGGTCTATTGTGTTTCGCTAATTTGAAAGCAAATTCCATTTGAAAGCATACTCAATACTGCACATATTTTAGTGTTGAGGGAACTATAATCAAACACACTCCTTTTGATATGAATGCCAGTAATTACATTTTTTTTCTTGTCAGATTTCAGTTACTGCAGCTGAGTCGAAGACTCAGCAGGATGATCCAGCCAAGCGCAGGCTGTGAAAAAAAACCCAGAATGGTAGCATATTGATACAATGATGAGTGCTGCGCTAGTCTGAAAGCATGTTCAAGGTATTTCTCTTATTTCTGTTTTTCTGTGTGTATAAATGTCCCTTCACTCTCTTCTCTTGTCAGATTTCTCTGTTTTAATTTTTTGCAGCAGCAGCTAGAGGAAAGACTCAAGACACTTAGACAGACCAGGCAGCAAAGTTCAAAAGGACCTGGACATTGACATGGGCTGGTCAGAGAGGGACTATGATATGGGCGATGAGTTCTTACGTGCAGTAGTATGGCAAAAGTGGAAAGAGGAGAATTGGGAGAAAAGACAAAAACAAAGATTACAGTCACAGCATTACCGAATAGAGATAAGCTTGATGGAGAGATCTTAAGAAAATGGAGTGAAAAGATCGATCGGCCAGCAAAGGTCAAAGATGAAAAGGTCCTGGCAAGTGGGGGGATGAATCACGAGGAGACGGAGAAAGAAGTAAATTCAGAGATCTTTCTTAGGACCAGCCAGATATGTGCAAAGGTAAGGAGGGTCGGAGGTACAGTACATGCTATGATATGTAGAGCTGTCTGAAGTCCTTTTTAAATAGCAACTATGATGTTTATTTCCAATCCCTCCCTTCTGTTTTCAGCGAGCAGTGAAGGCGTGGCCAAGGCCCCCCCAGCCCAGCAGGCCAAAGTGAGCAATAAAAGAGAGATTGTCCAAAAGAAGGACAGGAATGACAAAGTTGCGGAGTTTAAGACAGATGCAGAGCTCATTATGGAAACACACAGTGCATTCGGAAAGTATTCAGACCCCTTGACTTTTTCCACATTTTGTGACCTTACAGCCCTGTCTAGGTCAGCCTAGATTAGGCTTTCATTTGAATGTTTTTAATAGCCTACTATTAGGCCTATTATAGTTCCCGCATCAAACACCTCCCATTTCCACCAAACAAACAATATGCTCATTTGCTTGGAATACAGTTGATCAACCTTCCAGAAGTTGTGCTCACAGTTTGAGATTTGCGTGGAGATAAGCACACCTTCCCCCCGTCAAGTTCAAAATGGATAAATACCAACCGTTGTGAGAAAATTGGCACATGTAAAGTTTAGTCTTTTTTTGTGCACACAGCAACTCCTCGTCTTTTCAGGGGCAGTCTGCCCAATTTTCTGTTCAAACGGGCCAGGGTGACACTGAGTAGGATATCTATATTTAAAGGAATGACAAACCAATGTGCCACCTACATATTGTTTATCTTCTGTTTGCACAAAGAGACAACCTCCCACATCACGGATATAGGGCCACATTTGAACAAATAAACCAATATTGTGTGTAAAAGTGCTGTAGACAAACAGTTTGTCTTCTGCATACATGGCCTACCTTGTTGTCATGTGTTCTGTTTAACTTCCCTTCTTACCATGCATAAGCATGTCTAAACATGTGGATAAAGGGAGAGAAAGACGTACAAGCCAGGTTGATACTGTGTGTGGGAAGATCTCGTTGAATGAAGGCTGTGTGTTTACTTGCGTGTGTGTGCGCGTGTGTGCGTGCATGTGTCCGTGTGCATGTGTGAGCTAGTGTCACCGGAAGGCAGATTCCTGCAGTGCAGTGCAATGTAAGAGCAGGGGGTTGATGAGCTTGAATCATGCCTCTATTCAATCACTCAACCACTGTAGTGCGTTGACCACCAGCTCTATGCTGAAGTTGGTGTGCTGAATCGATAACTCAAGTGAATAAGTAAGACGTGCTGTTCACTTGTTCCACTACTTACTTTGTTTCGTTTCTACTTAAATGACCCTGATGTACGGGGATCGATCACATTGACCTGCCCCTCTCCACAGTTGCACAGCATTTCCAATCAATTGAATAAATATTCGTCATCCAACACATTACTCTTTCTTAACATTGATGATATTTACTGTAAACAACCACATCCAGCATCTGCAGGAAAAACTCCAAACAATACAACAACATCAATTCCCTTGTTTTGGTCATATACACTTAATTCAGAAAATATTCAGATCCCTCAACTTTTTCCACATTTTGTTGCGTTACAGCCTTATTCAAAAATATATTAAATACCCAATAATGACAAAGCAAAATCAGGTTTTCAGAATTGTTTTAGGTTTCTTCCATTGTTTTAAAATGTATTTAAAAATAAATGTATTGTAATGTATTTAAAAAACACCTGTTTTGGGGAGTTTCTCCCATTCTTCTCTGCAGATCCTCCCCAGCTCTGTCAGGTTAGATGGGGATCGCCACTGCACAGCTATTTTCAGGTCTCTCCAGAGATGCTCGTTTAGGTTCAAGTCCGGGCTTTGGCTGGGCCATTCAGAGACGTGTCCCAAAACATCTCCTGCGTTGTCTTGGCTGTGTGCTTAGGGTCGTTGGCCTGTTGGAAGGTGAACCTTCGCCCCCAGTCTGAAGTCCTGAGCGCTCTGGAGCAGGTTTTCATCAAGGACCTCTCTGTACTCTCTGTGATCCGTTCATCTTTTTCTCGATCCTGACTAGTCTCCCAGTCCCTGCCGCTGAATAACTTCCCCCACAACATGATGCTGCCACCACCATGCTTCACCATATGGATGGTGCAGGTTTCCACCAGACATGATGCTTGGAATTCAGGCCAAAGAATTCAATCCTGGTTTTATCAGACCATAGAATCTTGTTTCTCATGGTCTGAGAGTCCTTTGGGTGCCTTTTGGCAAACTCCAAGCAGGCTGTCATGTGCATTTTACTGAGGAGTGGCTTCGGTCTGGCCACTACCAGTGGCCAAACTACCAATTTGTTGATACAAGCTAGCTAACGTTAAAATCCTGGGTGTGTCTCACATAACACCCTTGGGTACGGATACCCTGAGAACAAGGATCAGGGATTATAAGAAGATCGAGTCCAGCTAGCTAGCTATTTACCAGCTTTAGGTAGCTTGCTAGCTAATGTTAGCAGTCAAGGCATGAAATTCTATTCTGTATGTGCTTTGTGATTTTATAGCTAGATACATGTTTTGGGGTGGTCCTGGGCCGAAAATGTTGTCTACCACCTAGCTGCGTAGCTGGCATTATCATCTACAAACAAAACACACCAACGTAAACTCACGTAAACTCGTACATCGCCTTGGTCCGTACAATTGACCTTATTTTAGCGCCCCAAAAACGTAATACTTCCAGATCAACTGTAATGTCAATACCATTGTAAAGCACACTTTCTCCCCTTTCCAACAAAATCAATTACATGACCTAAACACTGCCCGTTTCTGCATAATTCAAACAGGCAATGAGCCCCGTCGGGTCTTTTAAAAAATGGCGGGTGGGGAAGCGAAACGAATGCGTGATAGTGAGAAGTAGAGATGTCGTGTGGGAAAATGGCTTTATTCACTTGATCTGTCCAACTTATCACCTTATCGCCTCTAAAATGTAAATAAAACACTATAAAGAGTTTATATAATGTGTCATTACATACCTATTTGAAGGTTTGTGTCGAATTTGAATCTGGTTTTTAGGGCGGTGATAAAGTGATCTTAGAAGTAAACAGCGGCTTTGAGAATGATGATCGCATGCAATGATGATGAAAAGAATGACTGGGTATCCCCCCATACGCTCGACACTGTCCATTTCTTGTTTTTAAACTATGAGAGAAGTGCTACACCTGGTGGAGAGAGTAGCTTTATGCGTGCTGTACGTTACGACATGACACGTCAAGATGTAACGGAGGGTCAGTTTTTCCAACTTTTCTCCAATACTATAGAGCCATTAACATGTCAATCAACGCTTGAATAGAAACCTAGTTCACATCCCCAATTTTGACATCAACACAGTCGCTACAGTCCCATTAGTTTTCTTTGTAGCCTCATTTGAATGTCGCGGTTACGCACATTTGTACTTAATGGGGTGAGTTTACGTTAGCTATAATGTAAACAATCTGCATATCTAGCTTTAGCTAGCTAATGTTAGTGAGTTGAAATAAAGGCATTGGGTATCTTGTGGGGTTTATGCAGTGGTAGCTACATGATGCTATTGTTAGTGCAACACTTTGAGTGCAACATAGTCAGAATACAGAACATGTTAGCTAGCTAGCGAAGTAGCCTTGTTAGCTAGCTTGAACATTGAACACACTAAGGTTAGCAGCTAATGTAGCTAGCAGGCAAAAACGCAACCCAACACTTACCGTATGTTACCAGTCCATGAGAATTGTGGCCAATTCGGCATCACTCTTCCACCTTTCAAAACTAATTCCAATGTTTATCCAGTTTATGAGTAGTCTTTTTCTTGTTGCTTTTTCTTTGGGGTCGAGTTGATTCTAATCCAAGAACTGAGAATGATGCTTGTTGGCTTCTTCTGCTCTGTTTGTTTCTCGTGGCTGTAACGTTAGGTTGCAAGTGACTTTCACTTCTTCTCCATCTCTGGGGCAGCAGGGTCATTCGAGAAGGCCCGATTAGCTAGCCCTGAAGGTCAGCCCAAGATGGCTGAGGGCTCAAACCCCTAGTTTTCGTTCAAAGTGAAAACACTATACAAGAAGTGGGGCGGCATAAGGTCGCCCACAACCTGTGGATTTTTTGCTTTAATAGGCTCACAATTTTGGAAGCTATCTCACAATTTTAGCCATAACTGTTTATTAAAGTGTTAAAAATGGTTTGATTTCACCCATTGTCAAGCCCTGACGTCCTTAGCTACTGTTGCATTCAGCTCAAATGTACCGTTAAATTATGTAACTGTTTTGTTATGTAGCCCCCGCCCCACCCCCCTGTTTTTGCCATAGTGCTCAAAGCTTTCATGCATTTCAAACGAAAGCTGGACCTGGTATCCAGAGCCCTTTATAGCAGAGTTGTTTCAATGAGGTGGTTGGTTTGCAGTAGGCTAACACTTATAATGTGGTTTGTGCAGGCTGAAAAATGGTGTGTTCGGTTCGGATACTATCTGAAAATGTTACATTTGTAAAAAGCACGGTATTCATTTTTTACACCTTTGTAATTTCAGACTGCACTTACCACCAGCTTCATGTTGTTAATACAGTGTAACTAGGCACTGTAATAAAGACAGCTTAAAATTAAGTGTTAACAATATGTGTTGAATCATATGCTTACTTCTTATTTAGACTATTTTCTTTTTTTTTACAGAGAGCAGCCTTCATGGTTCAGTGGTTGCCATGGTGATTCTCTCCCTTGCAGGGTCTAAACTCTTTCTCACTCTGCCTCACTCCACTGTTTTCACTCTTTCTGTCTCGCTCATAGCTTCTCTCTCTGTCCCTCTGGCTTCTGCTTCTCGACACCATTTCCGCTCCTTTTTTCTCCCTCCCTCACACATTTCGGTCTCCCTTTTTCTCTTGCCTCCTTTCTCTGTTTTCTCTTTCTGTAACTCACTCAAACACAGACACACTGCCTTTCTCTTCCTTACTGCCTCATTCTCAGTGTTACAGCTGGGGGAGCTGCTGGTCCACACAACGGCTCCGTTCTCTATGTTTTTCACCCTGTTCTGGCAAATGAAAAGCATGAGGAGACATTACAAATCTGTAGCTTTTTATTTGGTATGATAGGGTCATCTTCCTCTGTGTAGCTCTTTCATGCTGCAGTATGGTGCTGACTATGATACTGCTGTATCCTGATAGAAATAGGATGCCTGCCTGGAAAAAAACCTTCAGATGACAAGGCATATTTCTGAGCTGTTGCCCCTTGTACCTTGAATGACTCTGGGATCATGAAACCAGGAATCGAGAACATTGATGTTACATAGTAGCATCCTCCCAGCATATTCTAAAGTGACCCTTTCCTTGTCTTGTTTTCGTTATCTGCATCTATCTAGAAGTACTGGACAGGTGTAAGCGTGCCCATGGGAAGCTCTATGACAGTCTCCTATTAATTCTTCTCAGGTTCGGACACAAGGATGCCATTTTAGAGTATTGGGATGCAGCCACTGAGTGGCAGGGATGAATTTGCATTTTCTCTGTGAAAGGCATGACGGTGCAAGATCGCTGGGAATAAGTGAGCTAATGTATGTATAGGGCGTGCTTGCCTACTGATGTCTACACACTGCATTCTTTCAAAGGTAGCTCTTCAGACCGTCACACTGTCCAGCCATGCCTCCTAAAAGAGCAGGAGAAAGGGGTTATATACAGGTAGAGACTCACAGTTATAGTTATATTCCTCTCAAGTACATGCATGCACACTCAGGTACTGTATCTACACACGTAAACACATCAATGAAAACACCACATTTTACGAGGTCGCATTAAATGACACAAACTGACGGATGCAGCCGATGTGTGTGTGTGTGTGTATTTGTGTGTGTTGTTCGTCTGTGTTTTTGTCTGTGTCTGTATCTGTGTGATTGACGTGCTTAAGCCCCAGATACCCGTGTGGCTGCCCTGAGTGTATGACGGACATCTCCTTTACTGACAGAGCTGCCGAGAAAGAAGTTCCTGATCTTCTACAATCCTTTAGCTAAAATACAAAAAATGTTTGAGAATACTTTGCCTCTGGTTTTGGCTTGGTTGTGAGATAACAGAACAACATGATTGACATTTAGATTTATTTGCAGATGGGATTGTCGCATGCAGAATGACACATAGACATGGCACAATTTTGCAACGCAGGAGCTATAATTTGAACAGTCTCTTCAAACTGTCTTTTGCAACTGACATGCTACATTTGTGAGGCAGCCCTTCTTTGCAGTGCCTGATCACCAATCCTCTTTAGGAACAAAATAGGGGGGGGTGGTCTAACTTTTATTTCTGCTTTGGGGAGGGTTGTGTGTTTTTTATTGGGCACAGGGGAGGGTAGTATGTTTTTTTCCCTGATTTACATTCGCTCTTTTGCAGGTTTTACTATATCATTTCTTCCACCCTAGCCACATTTCAACATCTGCTTGCACGTGCATGCAATCAACATGTTTTGGTACTTCCCTTATGCACTGTTTTTCAGTGCGCTAACTTTTACTATACCACAGGTCAATATAGTCTACCAGTCTAACTGTCTATCCTGCCCTTTATTCATCATTCATAGTGAAAATAGTGGTAGGTGGATCGTTTGTCTAGATCTGCAATAGGCTAACTAGCAATCACGCCACACATAAAAGCATTCAAAGCTGCATCAATTCTCAACATGAATCCACAAGAACAAACAGCTGATAGGCAGCGGAGAGGCCTGGTGCATACAAAATTCTACTCTAGGCTGCAGTGAAAATACCATTTGAATAATGGCGCAAAAGCCGTGTGATTTGAATGTTTAATTCCATTTGGATCAGTTGTGGGTCTACTCTCTACAGTTTATAAGGTCTAGAAAGGCACAGTAGCAGGCCTGAGATGTAGTATTAGTTTTTGTTTTGACCTATTATTTAACCAGGCAAGTCAGTTAAGAACAGGAACAGTGGGTTAATTGCCTGTTCAGGGGCAGAAAGACAGATTTGTACCTTGTCAGCTCGGGGGTTAGAACTTGCAACCTTCCGGTTACTAGTCCAACGCTCTAACCACTAGGCTACCCTGCCGCCCCAAATGAAATAAGGTTACAAATTAAATAAGTTATATGATTAACTTCACAGGGTGGTGAAAGTGCACGGTGATGAGCTTGATTCTCCTTTCAATAAATATATAGTGATTTGGGAAAGTTTTCAGAACCCTTCAATTTTTCCACATTTTGTTACGTTACAGCCTTATTCTACATACAATAGCCCATAATGACTAAGTGAAAACACATTTTTTTTTATTTTTTATTACAAATAAAAACAGAAATTCCTTATTTACATAAGTATTCAGAAACTTTGCTATGACACTAGAAATTGACCTCAGGTGCATCCGATTTCCATTGGTCATCCTTGAGATGTTTCTACAACTTTGTTGGAGTCCACCTGTGGTAAATTCAATTGATTGGACATGATTTGGAAAGGCACACACCTGTCTATTTAAGGTCTCACAGTTCACAGTGCATGTCAGAGCAAAAACCAAGCCATGAGGTCGAAGGAATTGTCCATCGAGTCCGAGACAGGATTGTGTCGAGACACAGATCTGGGGAAGGGAACCAAAACATTTATGCAGCATTGAAGTACCCCAAGAACACAGCTTCCACCATCATTCTTAAATAGAATACGTTTGGAACCACCGAGACTCTTCCTAGAGCTGGCAGCCTGTCCAAACTGAGCAATCGGGGAGATGGGCCTTGATCAGGGAGGTGACCAAGAACCCGATGGTCACTCGGACAGAGCTCCAGAGTTCCTCTGTGGAGACGGAATAACCTTCCAGAAGGACAACTATCTTTGCAGCACTCCATCAATCAGGCCTTTATGGTAGAGTGGCCAAACAGAAGCAACTCCTCAGTAAAAGGCACATGACAGCCCGCTAGGAGTTTGCCAAAAGGCACCTAAAGGACTTTCATACCAGGAGAAACAAGATACACTGGACTGATGAAACCAAGAGTGAACTCTTTGGCCTGAATGCCAAGCATCACGTCTAGAGGAAACCTGGCACCACCCCTACGGTGAAGCATGGTGGTGACAGCATCATGCTGTGATGTTTTTCAGAGACTATTCAGGATTGAGGGAAAGATGTATGGAACAAAGTACAGAGAGATCCTTGATGAAAACCTGTTCCAGAGCCCTCAAAACCTCAGACTGGGGGCGAAGGTTCACCTTCCAACAGGACAACGACCCTAAGCACACAGCCAAGAGAACGCAGGAATGGTTTCGGGACAAGTCTCTGAATGTCCTTGAGTGGCCCAGCCAGAGCCTGGACTTGAACCTGAATGAACATCTCTGGAGAGACCTAAAAATAGCTGCGCAGCAAAGCTCCCCATCCAACCTGACAGAGCTTGAGAGGATCTGCAGAGAAGAATGGGAGAAACTACCCAAATACTGGTGTGCAAAGCTTGTAGCGTCATAACCAAGAAGACTTGAGGCTGTAATCGCTGCCAAAAAAGAAACATCCCTTTTTCAGGACCCTGTCTTTCAAAGATAATTCATAAAAATCCAAATAACTTTCCAAATAAATTTTCAGTGTAAAGGGTTTAAACACGGTTTCCCATGCTTGTTCAATGAAACATAAACAATTAATGAACATGAACGGTCAGCTTACAGACGGTAGGCAATTAAGATCACAGTTCTGAAAACTTAGGACACTAAAGAGGCCTTTCTACTGACTCTGGAAACCGAAAAAGAAAGATGCCCAGGGTCCCTGCTCATCTGGGTGAACGTGCCTTAGGCATGCTGAAAGGAGGCATGAGGACTGCAGATGTGGCCAGGGCAATAAATTACAATGTCCATACTGTGAGACGCCTAAGACGGCGCTACAGGGAGACAGGACGGACAGCTGATCGTCCTCGCAGTGGCAGACCATGTGTAACAACTCAGGATCAGTACATCCGAACATCACACCTGCGGGACAGGTATAGCATGGCAATAAAACCTGCCCAAGTTAAACCAGGAACAGACAATCCCTCCATCAGTGCTCAGACTGTCCGCAATAGGCTGAGAGAGGCTGGATTGAGGGCTTGTAGGCCTGTTGTAGTAAGGCAGGTCCTCACCAGACATCACCGGCAACACCTATGGGCACAGACCCACCGTCGCTGGACCAGACAGGACTGGCAAAAAGTGCTCTTCACTGACAAGTTTTTGTCTCACCAGGGGTGATGGGGGGATTTGGGTTTATCGTCGAATGAATGTGCGTTACACCGAGGCCTGTACTCTGGAGAGGGATCGATTTGGAGGTGGAGGGTGCGTCATGGTCTGTGGCGGTGTGTCACAGCATCATCGGACTGAGCTTGTTGTCATTGCAGGCAATCTCAACGCTGTGCGTTACAGGGAAGACATCCTCCTCCCTCATGTGGTACCCCTCCTGCAAGCTCATCCTGACATGACCCTCCAGCATGACAATGCCACCAGCCATACTGCTCTTTCTGTGTGTGATTTCCTGCAAGACAGGAATGTCAATGTTAGCCATGGCCAGCGAAGAGCCCGGATCTCAATCCCATTGAGCACGTCTGGGACCTGTTGGATTGGAGGGTGAGGGCTAGGGCCATTCCGGGAAATGTCCGGGAACTTGCAGGTGCCTTGGTGGAAGTGTGGTGTAACATCTCACAGCAAGAACTGGCAAATCTGGTGCAGTCCATGAGGAGGAGATGCACTGCAGTACTTAATGCAGCTGGTGGCCACACCAGACACCGACTGTCACTTTTGATTTTGACCACCCCTTTGTTCAGGGACACATTATTCAATTTCATGTCTGTTCCACATGTCTGTGGAACTTGGTCAGTTTATGTCTCAGTTGTTGAATCTTGTTATGTTTGTATACAAATATTTACACATGTTAAGTTGGCTGGAAATAAACGCAGTTGACAGTGAGAGGACGTTTCTTTTTTTGCTGAGTTTATATATAATGTGAACACTTTTTTAAAACTGTTTTTGCTTAGTCACTATTGGGTATTGATCAAATAAAAAATTACTTTTAGAGTAAATGTGGAAAAAGTCAAGCGGTCTGAATACTTGTATAAGACCAAAAAAAGGGATTTGTTGTTGTTTGTTTGGAGTTTTTCTGCAGATGCTGAACGTGGTTGTTTACTGTAAATGTCATACATGTTGAGAAATGTGATGTGATCTTTCATCACACATCAGGGTAATTTAAGTAAAAACGAAACAGGATAAATAACGAAACAAGTGAACATCCCATGTTACTTATTCACATGTATTATCAATTCAGCACACCAACTTTAGCATAGGACTGGTGGTCAATGCACTACAGTGGTTGCGTGATTGAATAGAGGCATGATTCAAGCTGGAAACTGCTTTCTGGGCCACAAGCTCACACATGCACACAGACATATGCACACACACACACACGCAACACACAGCCTTTATTCAATGACATCTTCCCACATACATTATCAAACCTGGCTTGTATGTCTTTCTCTTCCTTTATTGACATGTTTATGCATGGTGAGAAGGGAAGCTAAACAGAACACATGACAACAATGTAGGTCATGTAGACATTGCACACAATATTGGTTTATTTGCTTTGTCATTATTGGGTATTTAATATATTTTTGATTAAGGCTGTAACGCAGCAACAAAATGTGGAAAAAGTTGAGGGATCTGAATATTTTCTCAATTAAGTGTATATGACCAAAAAAAGGGAATTGATGTTGTTGTATTGTTTGGAGTTTTTCCTGCAGATGCTGGATGTGGTTGTTTACAGTAAATATCATCAATGTTAAGAAAGAGTAATGTGTTGGATGACGAATATTTATTCAATTGATTGGAAATGCTGTGCAACTGTGGAGAGGGGCAGGTCAATGTGATCGATCCCCGTACATCAGGGTCATTTAAGTAGAAACGAAACAAAGTAAGTAGGGGAAGCACACACGCGCACACACACGCAAGTAAACACACAGCTTTCATTCAACGAGATCTTCCCACACACAGTATCAACCTGGCTTATACGTCTTTCTCTCCCTTTATCAACATGCATGCTTATGCATGGTAAGAAGGGAAGTTAAACAGAACACATGACAACAAGGTAGGCCATGTATGCAGAGGACAAACTGTTTGTCTACAGCACTTTACACACAATATTGGTTTATTTGTTCAAATGTGGCCCTATATCTGTGATGTGGGAGGTTGTCTCTTTGTGCAAACAGAAGATAAACAATATGTAGGTGGCACATTGGTTTGTCACTCCTTAAATCTAGATATCCTACTCAGTGTCACCCTGGCCCCTTTGAACAGAAAATTGTACAGACTGCTCCTGAAAAGACAAGGGGCCTCATTTATCTAAGGTGTGTGTGCACAAAAAGACTCTAAACTTTGCATGCGCCAATTTTCCCACAATGGTTGATACATATCCATTTTGAACTTGACGGGGGAAGGTGTGCTTATCTTCATGCAAATCTCAAACTCTGAGCACAACTTCTGGAAGGTTGATCAACTGTATTGCCAATGAGGAGATGGTAGAGGCGGGACTTGCAACGTGTCAAGCTTAAAAAAATTGAACCAAGTTCAATTTTAGCGCCTGGCTGCGCAGATGCTAGTTGACATGCGCGAGCAGTTTGGATGAAATGATTGAAGTTGTGTGGTCAGCATGTAATGATAAAATATATGCTTTTTCTGTTGGTAAGGAGATCGCATAGCAGCATGTCGTGTACTATGTTTATTTTACTTAGACTGGTATCCTTGACAGTATGTGACAGTATGGATAGGCTACAGTATTGCTGTGCGATATTAGGAGTACGACATCATAGCCTAGCCTGTTTAATTTCGGAGCCTTAACCAAGGCAGGCGATAGAAACACAATCATGAATAAATAAACAAAATATTGAACAGCAATTCGTCTTTTGCATAGATTTGTGGGCTGTAGTATTTACTTCTAAATTGTTCAAAAGGACAATCAATCTTGCAGAATGCTTGGCTACTGTTTGTCACTCGCTAGGTGGCATGCATTTTCTGTTTGAAAAAGTCAATGCAACATTCTGCCTACACCTCTACAGAAATGTGATGAACATTTCAACTGCGCTTTCTTTTAGGAACTATTATGGCCTAGTTCCAACATCATACAGAACATTAGGGCATAAAAGGTGAACAGAGGTCGTTTTTCAGGTGGGGTTGTTGCCCTCATTCATGACCGCACCAATATAATATGGATCTGATTTATCAATGAATCTGATTCGTCCTAGAATCTCCATGTATTCCAGCATGTAGTATGCAATGTACGCAAGGTGATAAATGACGCCCCAGGCCCATTTCTCAGATACACAACAAGGCAGCAAGTGTTGAACGAGGCGAGGCTGAGCAGAGAACAGAAGGCTAGCACAGGTGTTTAGACATGCATGGGGCGAGGTGTGCTTGTCACCGCCATCTCTCCAGTGTGTTGGTGTGACCAGACTGAGGATGGTGCCAGGGTACCCAGTCCTTGTATCATATGGTCATGGATGGGCTTCACCTGTGGGCAGAGTTTCATTTCACACTTCTGCGCCAAACATACATGGAACTATATCTGGATCAGTGGCGGTTGGTGCTGTTTAAGACCCATCATGAGGTTGCTAGAAACTAGCCTATGAATGAAAGTTTACAATGTAGGTGCACAAAGGTCAAGAGACAGTGACACATTCAATACCGCCTTGCACACTCTTGCCTTCATCTACCTGATCTAGGGTGTAATCATTAGTCCAACAATTGCAAATGAGAGTTTCTATTGGACAAATTCAGGTAAAAAACTTTTTTCAACAGAATCGCCAGAATGAATACACCCTTGATCAGGCGTAAACACAGTTCACTTTCATAGCAGCCTCATTGTAATTCCTTCTTGCATCTGTGCCTTTGTGCTGTTGTCTGTGCCAAATCATGTCTGTACCATGTTTTGTGCTGTTACCATGTTGTGCAGCTGCCATGTGGTGTTGCTACCATACTGTGTTGTCATGTGTCGCTGCCATGCTATGATGTTGTCGTAGGTCTCTCTTCGTGTAGTGTTTTGGTGTCTCTCTAGTCGTGATGTGGGTTTTGTACTATATTTAAATTTTTAATGCCAGCCCAAGTCCTCGCAGGAGGCCTTTTGCCTTTGGGTAGGCTGTCAATGTAAGTAAGAATTTGTTCTTAACCTCTTCAGTCGACCCTCTACTTTTTTGAACATTTTGTTAAAAATCGCGCAACATTTCAGCGCCCTGCTACTCATGCCAGGAATATAGTACGTTCATATGGTTAGAATGTGTGGATAGGAAACCCTCGGACGTTTTTAAAACTGGTTAAATCACGACTGTGGCTATTACATAACGTGCGTTACATCGGAAAGCGCAGGAAAACCTGATCACAGAAAATTGAAATAAATATCCTTGCGCCACTTCCAGCAATTGTTAACAGTGAGCCGAATTAGATAAGACCGAGCATTCAACTCCCACAGCATCCCCATGTTGTCTAGAGTCTTGTGAATTGAATCCTCTTTGATTCTTGGTTGAACCGAAAGAGGGGCACGACTTACCTCCGGTCTCCGCCCAGATCATTCCGGAAGAGCTCTCTCCTGAAATTTTTTCCAAGACGACAGCTAATGATATTTACATCGCCTACGGATGATTTTTATCGCTTATTAACGTTTACTAATACCTAAAGTAGCATTACAAACGTATTTCGAAGTGTTTTGTGAAAGTTTATCGTCTACTTTTTGAATTTAAAAAAATGACGTTACGTTGTGAAATCGCAGTTTTTTTCGTTTATCACACAGTCTACATATAACGATATCTTGGCTTTATATGGCCCGATTTAATCGAAATAAAGACCCAATAGTGTTTATGGGACATCTAGGAGTGCCAACAAAGAAGATGGTGAAAGGTAATGACTGTTTTCTATTTTATTGTGCGGTTTGTGTAACGCCGAAATGCTAATTATTTTGTTTACGTCCCCTGCGGTGCTTTTCTGTTGTAGTGTATTGGTGCATGCTATCAGATAATAGCTTCTCATGCTGTCGCCGAAAAGCATTTTAAAAATCGGACTTGTTGCCTGGATTCACAACGAGTGTAGCTTTAATTTGATACCCTGCATGTGTATTTTAATGAACTTTTGAGTTTTAACTAATACTATTAGCATTTAGCGTAGCGCATTTGCATTTCCAGAGCTCTAGTTGGGACGCAAGCGTCCCAAGTAGAGGCAACAGGTTAAGTGACTAGTTAAATAAAGGTTAAAATAGGCTTTCTCCTCCTCTCACCTTTTCCCTTCGTTTGTGGACTTCAATGCATAACACATCAGCTGTCTGGGACCAGGTGAAAAAACCTTTCCAAGCCAAACCATATCATAACCGCTACACACAGCCTACATTGTTGTCACCATATGTGACTCACCAGCTGCATTTGGTCTTATGTAGCATCATTTGAATTTCTGTTTTTTTTATACATTGGATAAAAGTAGAGACTCAGAGCTACAAAATTGTCTATCATACACTGCATTTGCGGAAACAATGAGAAAGTAATTCTGCTTTGAATGTTGATCAACTTGTAAACTCACTTGAGAAAACTGTTTTTCAATGTTTTGGTACTACTATTGGAGAGCCCTTCTTTGTCTACACCCATTCAGCATTGTTGACACGCTCTTAAGCTTAGCCCCACCCATCTCTTTAAGTGTTGATCCATGCATTCGGTACTACCTTGCCAGCTTCTTCCAAACATCTAGGAAAGAGAGAACAGCTAACTGAAGATTACTCACCCTAGCAGAACTGGTTAGGCTGGTATGTTATCCAGAGTGTTGGTGACTGCAACTGTGCTGTCAGAGCTTTTTGTGTTCAGAGCGCACACTGGACGCTCTGGCCAATAAGTAAGGTTGTTCAAAAAGCTCTGACCTCACAACGACAGTCAAGCACCCAAGATAACTGGCTAATAATGACTAGCTACTTCTAGACACATGATGAGAGAACACCCCACTCTGACCATTTTACTCCCCCTAGCAGAGCTGGTTAGGCAGTTTTCATGTTATGCAGGGTGTTGGTGACTGTAACTATGCGGCTGGCAACAATTGAATTACGCTTTGTTGCCGACGTTTACTGACATCGTTTACTGACGTCCGACATATTCAACAAGTGCTGAGCGTTCAAATATGTATCAGTTATTCTGCGCTCTGGCACACTAGGATGAGAGTCTTTTGTTAAGAAATGTAGCTAGATAGCTAGCAAGGTGAACAATGAATTCCAACGCATAACGTAACGTTAGTTAGTGAGCTAGCTAGATAACAGTACACCAACTTTAAGTGAAAATACTATGTCAAAAATTGGAATGGAGTCTTTTGTTAAGACATGTAGCTAGCTAGCTAAACAATGGACCATAATCACAACTCATGACGTTACTACCCTGCATGAATCTGCAGGTAGCTAACCAACCAGGTTCTATGGCTATAACTAGTCAAGCAAATGTGTCTGAGATACGAAGAATAAGATCATACACAACGTTAGCTAGCTACCCAGCCAGCTAACGTTAGCTAGCTAACAGTACACTTGAAATGAAACCACTTTCTGTTAAAATTAGAAATGTGTAATATCTGAAAATGTAACTAGCTAGACTATCTTACCAGTATGCATCATGGTTGGACGTGTCTCCTATCTGATGCCATGCATGGTTACCCTTAGTTTGACATGTAATCCAGACTGGTGTTTTCTCCATCTCCTTGGCTATCATACTCGAATTCCACTGATTTCAAAACTCGGTCCTCCAGAAAGTGGAGAGCATACACATAGCATTAGCTAGCGAGCGAGCCAGCCAGCTATTATTAGCTAGCTAACAGGATTCTGTTCCAAGATGGCATAGCAGTTCAGACGTCTTTTGTCCTCGTCTTGTCGTGTCCCGTATATATATATATATATTTACAACTTTCTTCGCATACCTTTTTATATATATATTTTTATTTTCCATAAACTCATCTTCAAAACGCTCTCCTGCAACCCGCCTCACCAATTTATATTTATTTTAAAAAAGAAGAAGCTAGCCAGAAGCTAATCCAGAAGCTAGCCAGAAGCTAATCAGAAGCTAGGTAGCTTCTTTACTGGCTAATCGTTAGTATTCAGCTAACCACAGTTTGTGGTCATCAGCTATACTTTAGCTCGAAAATCTATCGCCAGTTTTGTACGGCGTGGCTCGGAACGGAACATACCGGACCTATTTTTCTCTCCATGTCCCTGGATTTCAACTGCTAACTCTGGACATTCCACCGGGCCTTCACAACTGGACTACCGACGTTATCTACCCGAAGGAGTTATCCGGCTGGCTCCTCCGTCACGACGTTACCTGAACGCCCATCTGCGATCCGCTAACCGTTAGCTGTCTTATCGGCTGCTATCTGAATAGACCTATCGGACAATAATTTTTAAAATGTATTTAATTTTTTTTTTTCTTGGGCCTCTATAACTATATCTATTGTTTTTTTTGTGTGTGATTTGGATTCATCCCCTCTAGCACACGGAACCCCACTAATCCTACCGACGGAAACGCACGAGGTGGCTAATAACAGACCTCCATCCTATGCTAGCTTGCTACCGATGGCCCGGCTAGCTGTCTAAATCGCCGTGACCCCAACCAACCTCTCTACTCACTGGACCCTTTTGATCACTCGACTAAGCATGCCTCTCCTTAATGTCAATATGCCATTGCTGTTCTGGTTAGTGTTTATTGGCTTATTTCACTGTAGAGCCTCTAGTCCTGCTCACTATACCTTATCCAACCTATTAGTTCCACCACCCACACATGCGATGTCATCTCCTGGTTTCAATGATGTTTCTAGAGACAATATCTCTCTCTTCATCACTCAATACCTAGGTTTACCTCCACTGTATTCACATCCTACCATACCTTTGTCTGTACATTATACCTTGAAGCTATTTTATCGCCCCCAGAAACCTCCTTTTACTCTCTGTTCCAGACGACCAATTCTTATTGCTTTTAGCCGTACCCTTATCCTACTCCTCCTCTGTTCCTCTGGCGATGTAGGGGTGAATCCAGGCCCTGCAGTGCCTAGCTCCACTCCTACTCCCTAGGCGCTCTCTTTTGATGACTTCTGTAACCGTAATAGCCTTGGTTTCATGCATGTTAACATTAGAAGCCTCCTCCCTAAGTTGGTTCTATTCACTGCTTTAGCACACTCTGCCAACCCGGATGTTCTAGCTGTGTCTGAATCCTGGCTTAGGAAGACCACCAAAAATCTGAAATGTTCATCCCAAACTACAACATTTTCAGACAAGATAGAACTGCCAAAGGGGACAGTGTTGCAATCTACTGCAAATATAGCCTGCAGAGTTCTGTCCTACTATCCAGGTCTGTACCCAAACAATTTGAACTTCTACTTTTAAAAATCCACCTCTCTAAAAACAAGTCTCTCACCGTTGCCGCCTGCTATAGACCACCCTCTGCCCCAGGCTGTGCTCTGGACACCATATGTGAACTGTTTGCCCCCCATCTATCTTCAGAGCTCGTGCTGCTAGGCGACCTAAATTGGAACATGCTTTTAACACCCAAGCCGTCCTACAATCTAAGCTTGATGCCCTCAATCTCACACAAATTATCAATGAACCTACCAGGTACCTCCCCAAAGCCTTAAACATGGGCACCCTCATAGATATCATCCTAACCAACTTGCCCTCTAAATACACCTCTGCTGTCTTCAACCAAGATATCAGCGATCAAGCAACCTCCACTCATCACTGTCAAACACTCCCTGAAACACTTCAGCGAGCAGGCCTTTCTAATCGACCTGGCCGGGGTATCCTGGAAGGATATTGATTTCATCCCGTCAGTAGAGGATGCCTGGGTATTTAAAAAAAAATGCAGATATAGCCCTTGGTTCTCCCCAGACCTGACTGCCCTTAACCAACACAAAAACATCCTATGGCGTTCTGCATTAGCATCGGACAGCCCCTGTGATATGCAGCTGTTCAGGGAAGCTAGAAACCATTATACACAGGCAGTTAGAAAAGCCAAGGCTAGCTTTTTCAAGCAGAAATTTGCTTCCTGCAACACTAACTCAAAAAAGTTCTGGGACACTGTAAAGTCCATGGAGAATAAGAACTTCTCCCCCAGCTGCCCACTGCACTGAAGATAGGAAACACTGTCACCACTGATAAATCCACCATAATTGAGAATTTCAATAAGCATTTTTCTACAGCTGGCCATGCTTTCCACCTGGCTACTCCTACCCTGGTCAACAGCACTGCACCCCCCACAGCAACTCGCCCAAGCCTTCCCCATTTCTCCTTCTCCCAAATCCAGTCAGCTGATGTTCTGAAAGAGCTGCAAAATCTGGATAATAGATCTGTATACTTCTGGCCCTTCTTTGGACACTGTGTTAACAACCCTCCAGACAAGCTCCAATGCCATACAACTCTCCTTCCGTGGCCTCCAATTGCTCTTAAATACAAGTAAAACTAAATGCATGCTCTTCAACCGATCGCTGCCTGCACCTGCCCGCCTGTCCAACATCACTACACTGGACGGATCTGACTTAGAATACGTGGACAACTACAAATACCTAGGTGTCCAGACCCACATCAAACATCTCCAATCCAAAGTTAAATCTAAAATTAGCTTCCTATTTCGCAACAAAGCATCCTTCACTCATGCTGCCAGACATACCCTTGTCATCTACAAGACCCTGCTAGGTAAAGTCCCCCCTTATCTCAGCTCGCTGGTCATCATAGCATCTTCCACCTGTAGCACAAGCTCCAGCAGGTATATCTCTCTAGTCACCCCCAAAACCAATTATTTCTTTGGCCGCCTCTCCTTCCAGTTCTCTGCTGCCAATGACTGGAACGAACTACAAAAATCTCTGAAACTGGAAACACTCACTAGCTTTAAGCACCAGGTGTCCAAGCAGCTCACAGATTACTGCACCTGTACATAGCCCACCTATAATTTAGCCCAAACAACTACCTCTTTCCCTACTGTATTTATTTATTTAATTTATTTATTTTGCTCCTTTGCACCCCATTATTTTTATTTCTACTTTGCACATTCTTCCACTGCAAATCTACCATTCCAGTGTTTTACTTGCTATATTGTATTTACTTTGCCACCATGGCCTTTTTTTGCCTTTACCTCCCTTATCTCAGCTCATTTGCTCACATTGTATATAGACTTGTTTATACTGTATTATTGACTGTATGTTTGTTTTACTCCATGTGTAACTCTGTGTCGTTGTATGTGTCGAACTGCTTTGCTTTATCTTGGCCAGGTCGCAATTGTAAATGAGAACTTGTTCTCAACTGGCCTACCTGGTTAAATAAAGGTGAAATAAAAAAATAAAAAATAAATAAACAGTACACTTTAACTTGACATTAGGTTTATGCAGTTTTACTATGCAATAGATTTTTTTAAAGCCGTGTTTGACACGATTACCTAGACACACTGACCAGCTCCAATAGACAGATGCATGCAATATGGCAGACCAATCCAAAATCATCTCTCGGCATGTCCAGCCCACTAATTATCTCAGCCAATCATGGCTGTCAGGAAGGTTGCTTCTTTTCTGTGGCTAAACCAACTAGGCTTGTAATTTAACAATTTTATTCGTATTTACAGATGGCATACAAGTTTGATATTAAGGCACATGAAAGTTCACATGTTCGAGAAGGCCTTCTCTGCCAAAAATGCATTTTGATTATTTTTTGTATTTTTTTACGTTCAAACAGCTCTCTTGTGAAGTCGTAACATACGCCTAGTTTCCGGAATCGGAAATGTTAAAATAATGTATGAGACTTCTTGCGTCGAGCCATCCCGGATCCGGTATCGTGACTACAGCCTCAAGCTCATTACCATAACGCAACGTTAACTATTCATGAAAATCGCAAATGAAATGAAATTAATCTATTTGCTCTCAAGCTTAGCCTTTTGTTAACAACACTGTCATCTCAGATTTTCAAAATATGCTTCTCAACCATTGCAAAACAAGCATTTGTGTAACAGTATTGATAGCTAGCGTAGCATTTAGCATAGCATTTAGTGTTAGCATTCAGCAGACATTTTCACAAAAAACAGAAAAGCATTCAAATAAAATAATTTACCTTTGAAGAACTTCGGATGTTTTCAATGAGGAGACTCTCAGATAGCAAATGTTCAGTTTTTCCTGAAAGATTATTTGTTTAGGACAAATCGCTCCGTTTTCTGCGTCACGTTTAGCTACGAAAAAAACCTGTATCCAGGATTGTGTAAATCTATCCGCAAGCTCATTAGCATAACACAACGTTAACTATTCATGAAAATCGCAAATGAAATGAAATGAATCTATTTGCTCTCAAGCTTAGCCTTTTGTTAACAACACTGTCATGTCAGATTTTCAAAATATGCTTTTGAACCATAGCTAAACAAGCATTTGTGTAACAGTATTGATAGCCTAGCATAGGATTATGCCTGTCTTTCAGCATGCAACATTTTCACAAAAACCAGAAAAGGATTCAAATAAAATCATTTACCTTTGAAGAACTTCAGATGTTTTCAATGAGGAGACTCTCAGTTAGATAGCAAATGTTCCGTTTTTACAAAAAATATTATTTGTGTCGACTAATCGCTCCGTTTTGTTCATCACGTTTGGGTAAGAAAAAAAAAAGAAAAGAAAAAAATATTAAGTCATTAAAACGCGAACTTTTTTCCAAATCAACTCCATAATATCGACAGAAACATGGCAAACCGATGTTTAGAATCAATCCTCAAGGTGTTTTTCACATATCTATCGACGATAAATCCTTCGTGGCAGTTGACTTTCTCTTCTGAAGAAATGGAACGCGCATGGACCTACAGATTACGCAATAATTTCTACACAGGACACCGGGCGGGACACCAGGTAAATGTAGTCTCTTATTGTCAATCTTCCAATGATATGCCTACAAACACGTCACAATGCTGCAGACATCTTGGACGAACGGCAGAGCGCATAAGCTCGTTCACAGCATATTCACATATTATAAGGAGACGATAGTAAAACAAAGCGTCAAAACTCCTGCTCATTTCCTGTTTGAAGTTTCATCTTGGTTTCGCCTGTAAGATCAGTTCTGGGGCACTCACAGATAATATCTTTGCAGTTTTGAAAACGTCAGAGTGTTTTCTTTCCAAAGCTGGCAATTATATGCATAGTCGAGTATCTTTTCGTGACAAAATATTGCGCTTAAAACGGGCACGTTTTTGATCCAATAATGACATAGCGCCCCCATAGGTTGAAGAGGTTAACACAATAGATATGGTACGAGAAAATCCAAAGAAAAACCAACTCAGAATTATTTTTTTTGAGAGCCCATTCTCTTACAATGGAAAGTATAGGGGCATATCCAAATCCACCTCTAGATTGCAATTCCTATGGCTTCCACTAGATCTTTGTCAAGGTTTCAGGCTTGTTTCTTACAAAATGAGGAAGAATTATGAGTTTTAGTACTGGGACTCAGAGTTGGAAATCAGTCTGAGTGCGCACGACGAAGAGGACGCGCACCTGCTGAAATTGTTGTCCTATTGAACATACTTCTTTCCGTATGAAATATTATAGTTTAATTACATTTTAGGATACCTGAGGATTAAAGTTTAGCGGTAGCTTTTTGGATTCCTTTCTCTGCATGTTGAAAGAGTGGATTACTCAAATCGATGACGCAAACTAAACAGACTTTTTGGGATATAAAGAAGGATTTTATGTAAACAACGACACTACATGTTGTATCTGGGACCCTTTGGATTGCAAATCAGAGGAAGATTTTCAAAAAGTAAGTGAATATTTAATCGCTATTTGTGATTTTATGAAGCCGTTGTCGGTGGAAAAATATATTGATGTGGGGCGCCGTCACATGGCATGCTTTCGATGTAAAGCCTATTTGTAAATCGGACAGTGCAGTTAGATTAACCTCTTGCTCCTACTGAGACGCTTGCGTCCCATCCAGAGCTCTGGAAATGCAAATGCGCTACGCTAAATGCTAATAGTATTAGTTAAAACTCAAACGTTCATTAAAATACACATGCAGGGTATTGAATTAAAGCTACACTCGTTGTGAATCCAGGCAACAAGTCAGATTTTTAAAATGCTTTTCGGCGAAAGCATGAGAAGCTATTATCTGATAGCATGTAACACCACAAAAGACCCGCAGGGGACGTAAACAAAATAATTAGCATATTCGGCGCTACACAAACCGCACAATAAAATAGAAAACATTCATTACCTTTGACCATCTTCTTTGTTGGCACTCGTAGATGTCCCATAATCACTATTGGGTCTTTTTTTTCGATTAAATCGGTCTATATATAGCCTAGATATCGTTATATGTAGACTGTGTGATCAACGGAAAAAAACAGCGTTTCATAACGTAACGTAATTTTTAAATTCAAAAAGTCGACGATAAACTTTCACAAAACACTTCGAAATACTTTTGTAATGCAACTTTAGGTATTAGTACACGTTAATAAGCGATAAAATTCATCAGGAGGCGATGTAAAAATCATTAGCTGTCGTCTTGGAAAAAATTTCAGGAGAGAGCTCTTCCAAATTATCTGGGCGGAGACTGGAGGTAAGTGGTTCCCTTGATTCGGTTCAACCAAGAATCAAAGCTGAATCAAATGACAAGACTCTAGACAACATGTGGAAGCTGTGGGAGTTGAAACCTCGGCCTTATGTAATTCGGTTCACTGTTAACAATTGCTGGAAGTGGCGCAAGGATATTTATTTCCATTTTCTGTGATCAGGTTTTCCTGCGCTTTCCGATGTAACGCACGTTATGTTATAGACACAGTCGTGATTTAACCAGTTTTAGAAACGTCTGAGTGTTTTCTATCCACACATACTAACCATATGAATGTACTATATTCCTGGCATGAGTAGCAGGGCGCTGAAATGTTGCGCGATTTTTAACAGAATGTTCGAAAAAGTAGAGGGTAGGAGTAAGAGGTTTTAACATGCATTTTAACCAATATAAGACACTTGTATGTACCTAAATGTTTATTTATTTGAATTGCGCGCCCTCCAATTTCACCGGAAGTTGTCGACAGGTGTCCCGCTGATCTTAAATGCTTGTAGAACTAAATGCATGCTCTTCAACCTTTTGCTGTCCACACCTGCTCGCCCGTCTAGCATCACTGCTCTGGACGGTTCTGACTTAGAATATGTGGACAACTACAAATACCTAGGTGTCTGGTTAGACTGTAAACTCTCCTTCTAGACTCACATTAAGCATCTCCAATCCAAAATTATATCTAGAATCAGCTTCCTATTTTGCAACAAAGCCTCTCATGCTGCCAAACATACCTTCGTAAAACTGACACTCCTACTGATCCTTGACTTCAGCGATGTTATTTACAAAATAGCCTCCAACACTCTACTCCACACTCTTGTCACCAAAGCCCCATATATATAAGATGAATCAATTATTTGGTCACGTGAATATATTTAGTGTAGTTTTATCTAAAAAAATAAAACATTTTAAATGTTTTACAATTTACATTTTTATGAAATTCACTGTGGAGGATGGTCCTCCCCTTCCTTCTCTGAGGATCCTCCACTGACCTGGATTCATCTCCACCATATAAAAAGATAGATCATCTTTCCTGATATACTTGATATACTTTACAGACTATGATTGTAAATTATAGCCTACTAAACACTTCACATTAGTCATAGCAATGTTTTCATAGCTACATAGAGGTGTATCAGCATGTGCTCTCCTAGGTGTCCCTTTAATATTCTCTTTCATGTTTTAACTCTTCCTTTGTGAAGAGTCCAGCCTAGTCAAATGCATTTGGCTCTCAACACTTCAGTAATTTAGCTTCGAAGACCTGCATTCACTTTAGTCCCAGCTAAATCATTTTTTTGTGCTATATTAAAAAATAATGGATATTGGAAATGGAAATTGGACACAGCAATGAGATGGGCTGTGCTAACAAATAGATGCTTGACATGCAGCTGGTTTATTTGTAACTTAAATTTGAGCTTTCCTTTTTATTCTCACGTTTGCTGTTTACATTTCTCTAAATGCAGTATGTTTTTTGTACCAATCTATCACAAGTGCTGTGTGATCAATAATTGAAGTGTAAAATCTCACGTGCTACCAATCATGAATGTCCTATATTCTCATGAGTGCTACCAAATAAAATAAAATGTTATTGGTTGCGTACACATATTTTGCAGATGTTATCCCAGGTGCAGCACATTGCTGATGTTTCTAGCTCCAAAGGTGCAGTATACCTAACAATACAAAACAATACACACATCTACAAACATTTAAAGAAATGAAGAAATATCAGAACACACTCTATTAGAGTCTGGAATATAATATTATTGTCATGACTGACCATGAGAATCCAAATAGGTCAGATCAGGTTTGCAATGACTAACTTCAATCAGACCCCCTTTCACCCGTAGAGGGGGAGGAAAGAACTAGTGGGGATGGACACTCACGTCCTGTTGTAAATCAAGAGAGAAGATCCAGGCCTGTGCTCTTCAAATTCACCAAAGGAATGTGCGTTATCGGGAGCTATATGTTTAAAATGGTTTGAATTTTGAATGTCAACCCCGAGTGGAGACGATAAAATCCCTTCCCGGACAATCACTGGTACTCTGCTCAAACCATTGTATTACGCTACTCTCATCAGACCAAAGGACATATTTCCGCCAGTCTAATGTCCATTGCTCATGTTTCTAGGCCCAATTCTCTTCTTAACAATTCTCAATTCTCTTCTTATTGGTGAACTAGTAGTTTTCTTTGCAGAAATTTGACCACGAAGGCTTGATTCTCGCAGTCTCCTCTGAACAGTTGATGTTGAGATTTGTCTGTTACTTGAACTCTGTGAAGTATTCATTTAAGCTGCAAATTCTGAGGCTGGTAACTCTATGACTTTCTTTCCTGTGGCGGTCCTCATGAGAGCCAGTTTCATCATAGTGCTTGATGGTTTTTGCCACTGCACTTGAAGAAACTCTCAAAGTTCTTTAAATTTTCCAGATTGACTGACCTTCATGTCTTAAAGTAATGATGGACTGTCATTCCTCTTTGCTTATTTGAGCTGTTCTTGTCATAATATGGACTTGGTCTTTTACCAAATAGGCTATCTTCTGTATACCACCCCTACCTTGTCACAACACAACTGATTGGCTCAAACGCATTAAGAAGGAAATAAATTCCACAAATGTACTTTTAACAAGGCTCACCTGTTAATTGGAATGCATTCCAAGTGACTATCTTATGAAGCTGGTTGAGAGAATGCCAAGAGTGTGCAACGCTGTCATCAAGGCAAAGGGTGGCTACTTTGAAGAACATCAAATATAAAATCTATTTGTTTAACACTTTTTTGGATACTACATAATTCCATGTGTTATTTCATAGTGTTGATTTCTTCACTATTATTCTACCTTGTAGAAAATAGTACAAATTAAGAAAAACCCTTTTGACAGGTACTGTAGATGGCTGTAACGATGACCGTTGAAAATTATCTCGAGAGGTAATGCGGTCGGCATTTGATGGTGGGTATTCCAGATCTGCAGAACAAAAGTTGAGAGGCAACATTCCTGCATGCCTCTCTTTCCACTCTTGATTGTGCATAGGTGAAGGAAATAAATTGGACTCCCTAAAAGACGGAAGTGTACAGCCAGTGAGCGCGCCTCTCTCTCCGCGTCTGACGGTGTGGACACAGTACGTTTTAACAAGCACTTGTATTTATTCTGCCTAGCCACGCTAGCTTCGCCCTCGTGTGGGTGCTAGCAAACAAGCTAGGTAGCGCTAGGTATCAACAGTCAATCTAGTAGGGGCTGGAAGCTATAGTGAGCTTGGATTAGTCAAGCTCGCCGCGGTGTCGCAGAGTATTTGCATATAGTTCAGCTTCACCTATCTTTGGTCCAGCATTGTTCACGTCCCTTGCCTATGCTCACAACCCCAACGGTCCCCCACCCATTTTGCTTATCTTCTATTGGAAATGATTGGTTTTCCTTAGTTTTATTGCCCACATCGTCTTCACTCAAGAGGCACTGACACAGCTCTCCTGAGTTTTACCTTATCTGACACTTGCTCTGGAGTTTTCTTTTTATTGCAGTACAACATGTTATTTTCTTATCGAGGGTGAAGTATGGTAATTTGTATTGCTATGTAGTTGGAAATGGAGGTGAGTTCAAGGTTGTATATTGAGGGTAAATAAATGTTACATTGTTTCTAGTGAAATCTTTGACAATACACTACTATCTGTACAGTGAATATACATTAAGCACTCGTACTATGTTCGTGTCTCACACTCGTAATATGTTTTTCTTTCCTTTCTTCTTTCCTTTCTTTCTTTCTTGAAATTGACATTCTGAAAAGGTATCCTATAATATATGCCATTTAGCAGACGCTTTTATCCCAATGCGACTTAGTCATGCGTGCATGCATTTTACATATGGATGGTCCCAGGAATCAAACCCACTTCCCTGGCTTTAAAAGTACCATGCTCTAGCTACTGAGCTACAAAGGACCTATCCCTGTCTTAGCTCATTTCCACTTGCTGTACTGTAGCAGAGCAGGTCTCCATCTCAGCTCAAAGGACTCCCAATTGCTGGCACTGTCATTCTGATTCAATGGGCTGGCATGCTGCCACAGCTCGAAAGGTATCAGCTGCCAGCCTCTTGGCAGAACAACAAGCAAGCCATTCCTTTGTTTCCTTTCCTGCGCGATCTCGTTTACCATGTTATAAATAAACCTGCCAGAGACATCACTGCCCAGCTTTGAGCTTGCTCTGAGCTTGCTGCCTCTCTCCTTCCATGCACCCCTCTCCCTTCAAGCACCACTTTCACACACTCTTCCAAGGTTCCACTTGGACCTCTTGCCAGCAACTGGCAATCATGCAAACAATGTGGGACCATACCTGCAGTGATAATTAGAGTTCTTCAACGTGTGTTTGTTTAAAGTTGTGCATGCGAGAAGGGGCCGAACATCGCCATTTAGCCTTGAGCATTCCTTTCAAAACTACAATGATAAAAACTGTCTATAGTGCTAACGAGTGAAGACGAAAGACTGATTTGCCCTGTTGAATACCCATTAAAGCCACAACCTGCTGAGAAGAGTGTTCCCAGACCCCGGGAGACTGAGACTGTTTGGGGGCGAGTCCCACACCACCCCAGCTTTTCCTGTCGGATGCATCCGAGAAGTGGGTTTTAATACACGACTTGGAAGAGGTGACCTTGAGATCATCAGCCCAACAATAAGCCAATGGGAGTGCATGTGACCAGCCTGCGCAAGGAGGTTCAACCTTACACAATGTCCAGATATAAATGTTTTGTGAGGGATGTGTCTGTAATGGATAGTGAATCATGCCAGCTTTAGTGATTACTTTTCAATCTGCAAAATTCTGAACCTCCCTGAATATATCCCAGGCAGTGGCCCCTGCAACATGTCTCAGACAGAGCCAAGGCCCCCTAAAACATGGGGACTTATGTTTCCTGAGAATTATGGTCTAGAATGAGCATTGACGACATACTGCTGGGCGGAGATATCAGAGCTTTTTAGCAGTAAAATATGTTAATCTGTTCTTGAGTGAAGTAGAAGGAAACTTGGTCTCTTCCAAAATAGTTTGAATTGTTGTAATATATATTTTTTTGCATTATGATGCTGTCAGAAATGTCTTTATTTTCCTGACTAAACTATTATTTTACTTTCTAATGGGAAGCAGATGGGGTATTCTTTTGGGGCGAGAGCAAATAGACTGCAATACCACCGTGAGCCACCATAAAAGCGTCCGTCCTTACCCTGACCAGGGCTGGCATTCTTTTAGAGATGCAATGCACGGTCCATAGTGATGAGATTTCCACACAGCCCCCATGAGAGGAATAGATTAGACAGATGAGTGCAACAAGAGAGCACCCCTCTCTGCCACCTTTCCCTCTGCCCATGATAAATGACTAGTCCCTCACCGGCAGGTACCACGGCAAGATACGGGGAGATTGGTCATTCTCTCGACAGGTCAGGGTTATATATAGAATACAGATGATGTGCCCTTTGTTATCCCTCTTGTGCTCTGTGATGCATTATATGAGGCCTCCCCAGCTGTGTCCACTCAGGTGATGTCATCTCAAATGGACGACTCCGGTGCACTGGAGCAGATGTCCCCAGCTTCATACAGCTGGAGCTCTATACTCTCTGCCTTATCAACTGATCTCTGGTCGACTCTCTCCACAGCAGTCCTAGTCATTCCCATTTAGAGTTAAGCATTAAAATTAGCCCAGGATCAGTAGCTGGAGGCATAATCCAGCTTTATTGCAGCTGTGGACGAACGAGGTCACATGTGCCTTCCTTAGTGTCTAACTGTGAGAGAAATGCAAAATTAAGGAATGATAATAGATTGTTTAATTAACGCAGGGGCAGACAAGATTTATTGTCTAATGTTTGTGTCTGGCAGTGCCATTGAGGATTCAAAGGAGCACATAGACAAAAGACAGGTTTAAAGAATCGAGTTTTCCTCCATGAAGTTATATTACCTTGGCCATTATACAGCTAGTTAGAACTCAGGGTTTCAATCTCTTAATCATCTCCACGTTTTATATGAGTGTCTACATGGGTACGCTTATGTACAAGTGTGCAATCAGCGTGTGCTCACATTGACGTGTCCGTGTGGTATCTCCCTCCACTCGGAGCACACTCTCTTGAGCCAGAGAAAGGGATCATCATTAATTGCATCCTCCTCTGCATTTTAATTGTCTCCATGATATCTGAGAGAGGCTGCATTCTATTCTGATAGGTGAGCACTTCCTCCTTCTACCTGCTGGGACCTCCAGAGGCGTTTAATTACTGGCTGGTAGAGGGCTAAGAACACTGCGTCCCTAACACTTCCCCCACTATAAGGAATACTGATCTGCTTTGGCTCATAAAGCCCAGTGTAATGATCAAACTTATCATCTGATGAATGGAGAAAGCCCATAGAGACGGTCACAGTAGACTTGTGGCATACTTTCCTGTAAATATTAAAGAGGTGCTATGGTGTCAGGGCTGCAAATGCCGTTGTTATACTGTATGTTGACATTTACTGCTATGGGTAGAAGGAAAATTACAGATCTACACTGTGTGGGTTATTGCAGAGCAGGGGTTTTCAGTTTAGTCTACTCGTTGTCTGCTGGTTTATGCATTGTCTGCTGGTAAATTCCCAAATTTGCCACTCAAATTAAAGCACTCACGCTCACAAGGATGCAAACTGCCACAGAGTTGCTGCCAAAATATTGATGTTATAGGAAAGCTGCAGTTCCCTTCACTTCATTGGACTTCAATTGGCCTTCAGGTTGAAGTTGTAAATAGATGTAACGCTTCAATATGGAATTATTCAAATAGCAAGATGGGATATGAAAAATGAATCTTCTAGGCTACAATGGTACCTACTTTATTCATTATCTCTTGGTACAGTATTTGGCCGTAAGACATTAGTGTCTCTTTGGCCCTTTGTGGGTGTTACTGCAGTATGTTACTGTTATATATGGTATTGATGTTAATATATTTAATCTGCAGGCACATTTCCATTAAGATGACTAGAGAGGATAAAAAGGAATGAATTATGACATTAATGAGGACGGGGGTACAACATCGTAGTACGGTTCTTCAAAACTGACATTGAACTCAACACCTTCTAAGTCTACAAAAACACGTTCTCAAGGGCATGGAGCCGTCTTTAATAAAACATTTGTCAGTAATAGTTTAGTACACTTATCATTGATGAAATAACCTTGCTCAGAGTACTATAAAAGTGAGCAGCAAAAGTGAGAAACAACTGTAATGCTGTGCCAAATTATGACTTAATCCAGTTGCAAATGTAACATTAAAATATGGGTGGGCAAACTCAATCCAGAAAGCTAATATGCATCAAATCCATTACACACACAAATATTATAACATTTGGGTTATGCGGAAGACACATTTCAGTTGAAGGCATTTAGTTGTACAACTGACTTTCCCTTTCCTTTATGACAATATGTATATGGTTATTTTTTTAATTTGACTGTTATTTAACTAGGCAAGTCAGTTAAGAACGAATTCTTATTTTCAATGACGGCCTAGGGACAGTGCGTTAATTAACTGCCTGTTCAGGGGCAGAACGACAGATTTGTACCTCGGCAGCTATGATCAGTTAACATGTTTTGTTTTTACCTTTATTTAACTAGGCAAGTCAGAGCAAATAAGAACAAATTCTTATTTTCAGGGGAGAATGACAGATTTGTACCTTGTCAGCTCAGGGATTTGAACTTGCAAACCTTTCAGTGACTAGTCCAATGCTCTAACCACTAGGCTACCATGTTACCATAGCATTGGTCAGTATTGGGAAGCAGCCAAACACTGTTCTGTTCACGTTTCATAGGAGTCACCAAGAGTCTCCAACACAGACATTTTTAGAAACAGAAAACTTGGCGAGTCCAGAAAAATTATTCCCGACAACTCTCTGCACTCCATCTCAATAGAAAGGGAAGAATAGGATGGTGCTGGAGACTGAATTCCAAGTGTATTATTTAGCAAGGGCACGGGAGGCTCAAGGCACTACAAACTGGGCCTTTTCACAGGAGAATTAGCCATATTCTGTTCGGGGAGAAATATGGATAAGGCAGAATATAATTGAGACCTCTAAAATACCAAATCCCAAATGATCCAGGGGCGATCTTTTTTAGTTTGTGTAACTATTTCTGCTTCGGAACTCGGCGGCAGGGCCAGGGGGTGTGATTTCAATGTGAGAGGAGATGGAGACAGGTGTGGTGGGAAAGAGAAAAAGAGAGTAAGGGAGGGAAAGAGTCTAGCTTTGGGAAATAAAAGCAGACTGCTGCTCCTCCTTTACCATCACTAATTAAGTTCTCCGGCACTGAAACTCATCGTTTCTAATCCCCAGGACTCTCGACATCGGGGACCCGAGCTACCCCATTCCTTTGTCGGTGGTGATCTGTGCTTCTCCCCTTCGTCCATTTCCTGCAGAGGGAGTTCAGCCAAACCAAACTAGTCCCGAATTCATTTGACAGGCTCCACCAATCACATGTGCGTCCCTCTCAGAAAGTAACCCCCCGCCTTTGTTTGGACCTTTCCCATCTTTCTTTTTTAATGAATTTTGCAGTGCAACACGGTCCCTTACTCCTTCCAAGAGATTTGCGAGAAGGCATCAACTTTCTTGCTGATCTCATTCTCTTGTAATGAAATATTAATGTCTAAAACACTGGATTATTTATTCAACAAGGGTTTCCTTTCACTTTGCCACCTTCTGGATGCATATCAGAACTCTCTTTTCAGAGTCCCCTTTCACTGCCCTTATTACCATCCTATACTCATGATATACAGTAGGCCGGTTAACAACATGAAGTATTTGCACTCCTTGCTCTTAACCTCTTCTCCATCACTCTCACATTCTACTTACCTGTGTATATAATCATTATTTTCGGCATCTGCTCAGTGGTTCTCTTCCTATCTAGATGTATCTTGTCTCCCCAACACTCCTATCCTGTAATCAGAAATAGGTACTTATTATTTTCATCTAGAAAACACTGATAGTCAAACAACATGGCTAGGGACGGATTGGCCATAGGGATGTTCTGGCAAGCGCGAGAGAAAGGTATAGGAGAGAGGGTTGATTTTACAGGTTTACTCACTCTGTATTGTCAGTACTGCAGGTGTTCTTGGCTGTCGTGCCGTGGCTGTGTCGGAGTCGGTTGTGAGTTGAACTTGGGTATGCCTTCCCATAAAGGAATGCCCGGGTTTGGCTTGCGGTCGGCTCTGGCACGGCCATGTCACGATAGGAGAGGAATACAACAGGATATAATGTGAAGCCTAAGATACATTTTTACTTGCAGTCATTAGCGGCCGTTAGAATCTATGTTATTTTCTCCTTACATTTTTTGCCGGAATTCAACAGGATATAATGAGGACTACATGAAATACAGTTGAAGTCGGAAGTTTACATACACTTTAGCCAAGTACATTTAAAACCTCTTCGGGCTAGGGGGCAGTATTTTCACGTCCGGATGAAAAGCGTGCCCAAAGTAAACTACCTGCTACTCAGGCCCAGAAGCTATGATATGCATATAATTGCATATAATTGGATTTAGATAGAAAACACTCTAAAGTTTCTAAAATGGATTGAATAATGTCTGAGTATAACAGAACTGATATGGCAGGCAAAAACCTGAGAAAATCTATGGGGATCTAGATTTCTGTGGCACTTGCTTGCACTTCCTATTGCTTCCACTGGATGTCAACAGTCTTTAGAAATTTGTTGATGTTTTTCCTTTGAGAGATAAAGAAGTAGGGCTGTTCAGAATGAGGGTCGAGTGAAGTGTACTGTTTGATAGGGGCGCACGACCTGAAAGCTCGCTCCACTTTGTTTTTATCCGCTATTGAACACAGTTTATCTCGTCTTAAATTTTATCGATTATTTACGTTAACCTTTTGGGGATAGGGGGCAGCATTTTCACTTTTGGATGAATAGCGTGCCCAGAGTGAACTGCCTCCTACTCTGTCCCAGATACTAATATATGCATATTATTATTAGTATTGGATAGAAAACACTCTGAAGTTTCTAAAACTGTTTGAATGATGTCTGTGACTATAACAGAACTCATATGGCAGGTGAAAACCTGAGAAAAATCCAACCAGGAAGTGGGACATCTGAGGTTTGTAGTTTTTCAAAGCTTGGCCTACCGAATACACATTGAGATATGGATGAGCTTGCACTTCCTAGGGCTTCCACTAGATGTCAACCGTCTTTAGAAACTGGTTTGAGGATTCTACTATAAAGGATGGGCTCATGAGAACTCTTTGAGTCAGTGGTCTGGCAGAGAGCCTCGGACTCATGACGCGAGACAGAGTTACCTCTCGATCCAGTGCTTTTCTGAAGACAAAGGAATTCTCCGGTTGGACCATTATTGATGTTTTATGTTAAAAACATCCTAACGATTGATTCCATACATCGTTTGACATGTTTCTAAACAACTGTAACGGAACTCTGAGTTTTTGTCTGGATGAAATGCTCGCGCCTCATGAAGATGGATTACTGGGCTGAACACGCTAACAACAAGTGGCTATTTGGGCATAAATGATGGAACAAATCAGTCATTTATTGTCGAACTGGGATTCCTTGGAGTGCCTTCTGATGATCATCAAAGGTAAGTGAATATTTATGGTGTTGTTTCTAACTTCGTTGATTCCAAATTGGCGGATATTCCTCTGGCTGTTTTGGGTTCTGAGCGCCGTTCTCAGATTATGCTTTTTCCGTAAAGTTAAAAAAAATCTGACACAGCGGTTTCATTAAGGAGAAGTCTATCTTTAATTCTGTGAATAACACTAGTATCTTTTATCAATGTTTATTATGAGTATTTCTGCAAAATCACTGGATGTTTTGGAATCAAAACATTACTGCCAATGTAAACTGACATTTTTGGATATAAATATGCACATTATTGAACAAAACATACATGTATTGTTTAACATGATGTCTTATGAGTGTCATCTGATGAAGATCATCAAAGGTTAGTGATTCATTTTATCTATATTTCTGCTTTTTGTGACTCCTATCTTTGGCTGGAAAAATGGCTGTGTTTTTTTCGACTTGGCTATGACCTAACATAATCATATGTTGTGCTTTAGCTGTAAAGCATTTTTTAAATCGGACATGATGGGTAGATTAACAATATGTTTATCTTTCATTTGCTGTATTGGACTTGTTAATGTGTAAAAGTTTAAGAACGCCTGCGCTAGAAAGGTAAATAGGAAGTTAAGTTAGGGATAGGGCTGACTACTGCCCCCTTTGGAGGAATTGCGTGCCCATAGTAAACAGAGAAAAAATCTGTCCAAAATTGCTAATATATGCATATAATAATTATTATTGAATAGAAAACACTCTAAAGCTTCTAAAACCGTTCAAATTATGTCTGTATGTAAAGCAGAACTCTCAGGGCAGCCATTCTCCCAAACTCTCTCTTGTCATCTGAAAAGTTGGCCCAACTTTGACGTCATCGCCCCCACCCTTCCCAAGCAGCTACAGACCTGAGAACAGTTTGTATGTCTTCAGCGCGATGTCTGCTTTCAATGGGGCTTGCCATTGTGAGAATCGCGCGCCCACGAGACTTTTGGCGGGCTGAAACCTTCGGGTCACGCGAAAAAATAAGTACTCTCATGCGCGCGGACGCTCCAGAGCTCTCTTTCTTCCAGGATTGAACAAACGATGTGGGTGTTTCTGTTCGTGCTAAGGCTTGTTTTCCACGTTTATAACATGCTTTAGCTTGATTCTGCACTTAGTTTGACCAGTTTAGTCGACATATAATATGTAATTTTGAAGTTTTGGTGCGCATCCACTAGAATTTTGGCTGCATTTCGACCGGAATTTGTCGCGTTTGATAACCTAAAGACACAGACTTCAAAACCAAACAATGTTTTTGGTAAGTATAACCCCTTCCAGGTCTTCTGATGGAAGAACATCAAAGGTAAGGGAATATTTATGTGGTAAATTTGGGTTTCTGTGGACTCCAAGATAGAGGAGCCATAATGCTAATTTCTGAGCGCCGTCTCATATTATAGCCTAGTGAACGAATTCTGTAACGTTAAAAATAAATGTAACACAGTGGTTGGATTAGGAAGAGGTGTATCTTTCTATCTATGTGTAGAACATGTATATTTAGTTAAAGTTTATGATGTGTATTGCTTGTTATCTTACGTTATCTGTCGGAGCTATCATCATTTCTCCGGACATTTGAGTAGCATTTTTTGAACGTGCCGTCATTGTAAACAGAGATTTATGGATATAAATAGCATATTATTGAAAAAAACATAAATGTACTGGGTAACATGTTATATTACTGTCATCTGATGAAGATTTCAAAAGGTTAGTGAATTATTTTTCTTTTAATCCTGCGTTTGTTGATTGCATATTTTGTTCAACTTGGCTATTCAAATTAGCTGTGTCTTCGGTGGTGGTTTGACATAAATATGTGCTATGTTTTCGCCGTAAAACATTTTAGAAATCTGACTTGCTGGGTAAATGAACAAGGTGTTTATCTTTCATTTGAGCTATTGGACTTGTTAATGTGTGGAGGTTAAATATTTCTAAGAATATTTTTGCATTCCATGCACCACCGTTCCAGCTGAACGTGGGAGGGGTAGTTCCCAAATGGGAACCATAACCCCCTTCTGGTTAAAGCTTCGTTGCAAATGGGTCTTCCAAATGGACAATAACCCCAAGCATACTTCCAAAGCTGTGGCAAGGAGGCCTACAAACCTGATTCAGTAATAACAGCTCTGTCAGGAGGAATAGGCCAAAAGTCACCCAACTTATTGTGGGAAGCTTGTGGAAGGCTACCCGAAACGTTTGACCCAAGTTCAGAAATTTAAAGGCAATGCTACCAAATACTATTTGAGTGCAGGTAAACTTCTGACCCACTGGGAATGTGATGAAAGAAATACAAGTTAAAATCCCAAGAAATAAATCCCTCTCCTTACTATTATTCTGACATTTCACATTCTTAAAATAAAGTGGTGATCCTAACTGACCTAGATGGGGAATTTTTACTAGGATTAAATGTCAGGAATTGTGAAAAACTGAGTTTAAATGTATTTAGCTAAGGTGTATGTAAACTTCCGACTTCAACTGCATGTAACTTTAGTTGTGATACAAACGTTGGGCTATATGTTTGGATTTGTAATACATTCTAAGACTCTAATGATGATTTGAAAAATGCCGCATGAAAAGCGTGAGTTCTGCTTTATTTCTTGTGTAGGCGGTACACACTTTATCAGTCTCTCATTCACAATTTGACAAGCACCTGATGATTACTCTAATTTTCCATCCCCTTTGTTTGGCCGTAATGCCCCCTAATAAAATCCATTCCTTTTGAGTCCAAAGGCTGTTGTGCCCTTAGGCTGAATGTAGTCATTATAATTCCCTTTTCCTTGCGTACTGCTTGCTTGCTCGGAAGCACCTCTCACTCACATGGCTCTCCGTCAGGTGAATGAATCTTTCTCATAGGCTGCGAGTGAAAACAGACACATCAGAGATGCAACTGCGTGCATCCTTATCCAATTCCGAGGTGCATATTGAAGATATTCGAAGTATCCACAACTATCCACATTTACTTTTCAGATGAGTAGGCGTAACGAAGAGCAAAAGCACTACCCTATGTCAGTCCACTATCCCCCATAGTACAAAAGTTGACCTATTCTGTGTGAGAAATAAGTATTGCAAACATACTCTGGGACAGTTGTTGTCAAGGCTCAGGAGAAGACCCAGGTGCAGACAGTCTCGAAGTAACAAAAGTATATTACTAAAACAGGGGGGGGGGGGGCAGGCAAATGACAGGTCAAGGGCAGGCAGAGGTCAGTAATCCAGAGCAGAGTCTGAAATGTACAGAGAGGCATGCAGGCTCAGGGTCAGGGCAGGCAGAGGTCACACCACACTGGATTATTGACTAGGTACAGAACGGCAGACGGACTCAGGGTCAGGACAGGCAGAATGGTCAGAACAAGGAAAACTAGAAAACAGGAACTAGAGAAAGACAGGACCAAGGGGAAAACACTGGTAAGCTTGACGAAACAAAATGAAATAGCAACAGATAAATAGAGAACACAGGTATAAATACACTGGGGATAATGGGGAAGATGGGCGACACATGGAGGGGATGGAGACAAGCACAGGTGAAACAGATCAGGGTATGACAGTTGTGGATACTATTAGGCTATTTCTTCACTTAAGCGCAGCAATGCACACATGGCAGTAGGTTATAAGCGCAAATGTTCCACTAGCGGGAAAACACCATTATCAAACGTGACTGCAAGTGCGACGATGCATATAATGCTTTTATTATAAAGGTGCATTTTTTATGGTGAAAATGAGATACCCCAAACTTCAACTCACGCGCTGGGTATGTGTGCCAGTTAGGTCTACACCTGTTGTAAAGCAGATTAATGTGCTTATTATTAAGAAGTTATTTGGCCACTTTGGTTGTTATACAAACCTTCTCAAAACATATAGGCCTATGGGGCTAGGCTACATGAGGTGTGCAACTATTATTGGAAAAAGTCGCAAAAAAGGTACACCTTTTCTCTTATGCTGGGCATCATTCACAAGTGATAATATGTAATGATAGGCTAATATTGTCACCCATCAGACTATTCTTGAAAACTGGACATGAATGTTTATGCAATGTTCCAATAAAAAAGTGTCTATAATAATATCTTAAGTTCTGAGAACATGGTAACCACGTTCTATTTGACATTAAGGGAATGGTCTCTTGGGAACATTCTTTGCACAACATGGAACATTTTCTATGAAAATGTTAGTTATAATGACATCGTGAGACTCTTAAAGGAACGTTCTCTAAAGTTGTGGGAACCTTTGTTGTTAGCTGCGTTCCACTTCTCATCTCTTTGTCTCTGCTCCCTTCATCTTCATCTGTTTTGAAAACGAATGATGAAATTGGGAGACAGCCCCAATTGCCTAATGTCACCAAAATTTTTATTTTTTTAAAGACCTGTTCTCTTCATTAGACAGCTTTTGGATGACTTTGGAGCAGAATCTGCTCTCCTGTGAGCGTAATCAGGACCAAGCAGAATCATTGTTTTGTCAACATATTCATACTTTCGTCGGAATATATACTTGGTGACAGTATTAGTCTATTTGAGTTTCTGCCACATGCACTCTTTTGTTTGAAATACTAGTCGCAAACTAGATGAAATGTGGCACCCACAGTAATTGTCCTTAACCTACAAGGCTCTGTTGTGTTTGGGGAGGGAGGAGTATTTGCCATGTCTTCATCAAAGGATACTTATCAATCCCAGGGCGTCCTGCTGACTCTTCACACAAACTGCAGAACACCGCCCCAGGCATGCCCAATCAAATGCTGCCCAAAGCACTACTGATCATTTTTGTTTGTCAGTTTTCCTGTTGAAAACACAAATTTGCTTTACTCCCTTAAATCATGATAAAAAATATATTTTTCTCCAGAAGATAAATTATCATCTGTTTACAGTTGTTCAGCCTGCAATAGCTTGAGGAGTCTTGGCTCAGCTAGCACTGCCTATTCTCTATCCCTTAGCCATCTGGGTTACAATTTTATTTTTAAGAAGTTGGAGATAATGCCCTGGCATTGTGGTTGCTGCTCAATCACCACAGGAAGCTTCAGGCCAATAAAAAGTTCTCAATTAAACTTGAATAAAGAAAGTTTTATACCCTTTCAAAATGCAAAGTGATGCTATGTCGCATGTAATGCTTTGCAAAAGTAACTGGATTTCATTGACTTATTTAGATGGCTGCATTATTTAAAACTCTTTTAAACAAACTAACTGTGTGGCTTGTCATCAAATCAAATTGTATTTGTCACAGACCTTGCAGTGAAATGCTTATTTACAGGCCCTTAACCAGCAATGCAGTTTTAAGAAAAATAAGTGTTAAATAAAAAATAAAATAAAAGTAACAAATAATAAAATGTGTGTATGCGCGCGCGATGAAGAGGACACACACACCTGCTAATATCGTTTTCCTATTGAACATACTTCTTTCCGTATGAAATATTATAGTTTAATTACATTTTAGGGTATTTGAGGATTAAATAGAATTGTATTTTGACTTGTTTTAACGAAGTTTAGAGGTAGCAATTTGGTTTCCTTCCTTTGCAAGTTGAACGAGTGGATTAGTCAAATCGATAGCGCCAGAAGAATGTTATCTAACAAAACGACACTACATGTTGTAGCTTTTTTTTAAAGTAGGTGAATATTTAATCTCTATTTGTGAATTTATGAAACCTGTGCCGGTGGAAAAATATTTTGATGTGGGGCGCCGTCCTCAAACAATTAGATGGCATGTTTTTGCTGTAAAGAATACTGTAAATCTGACAGCAAAGTCAGATTAACAAGAATTTAAGCTTTTAACCAATATAAGACACTTGTATGTACATAAATGTTTAATATCCATCATCTTTATGATTATTTATTTGAATTGCGCACCCTCCAGTTTCACCGGAAGTTGTCCCGCTAGCTTGACGTCTAGCCTTAACATGAAGACATTTTCCATAGGACTGTTGAAACACTAACACTGCTTAGATCAATGTTTTATTTTAGCCTAATGCTTCGGACCCAGCTGTGTTTGATGACTGTTGGTAAAACGATTCTGGAACAATGTATTTACTTGCTGAACCCTTGAGATTGTCCTATGTTCTCTATAATGAAAGCCACTGTGACTGCTCTGGACAAATGGGTGCAGGCAATTAAACAATGTTTTCTGTTTAGTTAATATTGATGGTGAGACTTTTTCATTTCACAAACTTTCTTACTCCCTGCGAACAGCTGGGATAGGCAATTGATGAAAAGCTGTGCCTTGTTTAGGATTTTAAACATTACTTAAACCTGTGCAAGTGGCACCTAGTGGATCCAACTCAGGTAAATGGAAATACAATATGCTCCAAATTTAGGAGTGGAATAAAAAAATGTCTCTCGTCTTGGTTGACTAGTTTGATCCAAAGATACAATAGCTTTTTCAGTCAAATTGTACTTTTACATTTTATTTTGTGAAAGTAAGAGATCCTTAGTGTTGTTGGTTTTGGTCTGCTGTTGATTATTTTAGGGCTTGTTTCCAGCAGAGCCTTATACAGTATACTTAATGTTTCAGGGAAGGTTGTGTCCATAGAAATAAATCAAATTATAGTTTTGTGTAACTTAGGTTCATTATGTTCATGAAACCATCTTACCCCTGCTACATTCACACCCATTTGTTATTGTCATATCTAACCCCAGACCCCCTCCCTGACTGCGTCCCTGGTTCTCCCTGCTGGCGTTCTCCGAGGGCGTGAACATGTGGCGCCTGGCACTGCAGGAGCCTACAGAGGAGGCATGCTGTGACGTGGTGCAGTGGGCATATCAACACCCATGGGGGAACCAACCGCCTGGAGGACCTGCAGGTGAGGGTTTCAGTAATAACTGGCTATGTCATGTTATAACCTCTGTATGCATGTTCCCCAGACTTGATGAGGGTTTGTGGTCAGTGTGGGCAAGTACCTGCTGTTCTTGTTACCTGGCTATGTTATGTTAACCAATTATGTTTATACACTGAGTGTACAAAACATTAGGTCTGAAAGGGAAGTTATTGGCAAGTATACCTGCCTACAAATACCAAAAGAAGAGTGACTTATCTGGTCTGTTTCTGGTCACTTGTGTTTGCTTTTAAGTGTACCAATCACATTTAAACGGATAGAAATACCCGGGCCAAGACATGACAAGTCAGTATAGCATGTTAATATTAGTTACTGTATGTAACTTTGTTCACTGCCACATCCCCAGCTCCATTGAAACGGTTGGATACTACACAGCCCAGTTCGTTTGTTACATCCGATGACTTTGAACGCTTGCCTTAATGGATGTTTATTTGAGCGGAACGGCTGCAGTTTACAATTTTAATTGCCTCTTCCCTGAGCCAGCGACCACAACAGAAACACAAACAAACTCAACTGAAAGGCAGGCAAATGGACTGATAGCATCCAAACCCCATGCCCAGAGAAAATACTAGCTCAAGGGATTACCTCTGCCACAAGTGGGGGGTTGCTCTATCTCTATAGACCTTTGGCCTCAGCACAAATTTACAGTTTGCAGATTTGTTTGTACCTGTTTCCAGCCCTTGGGTTTGGACCTGAAGTGACAGAGGATATAGGCAGTAATACTTTATTATATGAACCATCTGTATAAAAAATGTTGATCTGTAATCTTTATCTTACTATCTCTTTTACAAACAAGTGCAGGATCAGCACTTTTAACGGTCTCTCTCATAAGACTAGCTCAATGTTTTCCCCTGTGTTTCTTACATAAGCAGTAACAGTTTTACAATGAACCTTTTACACTTCTGTCAGCTGGAGATGTAAGCAGGGATATATCTGGGACCAAATTTATGCATATAGTATTTGCATGGGATCACCATAAACTTCAGATTGGCGCAATGCAGTAGCCATTTGCATGTGAAGTGTGTGTTCTTTAACGGGGCAATTAGCTATGGGGTTGACAGGTGATGAACCCCTCGCCATATCCCCTCCCTCTTCACACACGTGCATCCAACCCACAAATACACACACTCCTGTAGAGCTCCCCCAGGGGAGGCAGAAAGAGGGGCAGCAGTGCCAGGGGTTTCTCATTAGGCGAATGTCAGCCATGCAGGAAGCCACTCACACAGCCCAATTACAGAGGTGTAAATGAGACTTTGACTGACAACCAGAGAGGGAGGTCAGGAAATGGGTTGAAATTATGTGTTTGATGAACTGATGAAGTCTTTTGTCTGAGGCGCCTGTTTGATCAACACTGTCTGATTTGTTAAAGAAAATTGTGCATTTTCCTCCCTCGGCTGCTAGAGTGGCTTTATTAGAGAGCGGGTGTACACAATGACGCACGCAACACCCCAGAGGTGCAAATTAGAGCCATCGAAAAGTTTTCTAAACATTACTCAAAAGCGTCAAATACTTCAGAGAACTTTGTTAGCATACACTTAACAATGTCAACAAGTTCTTGGTCTTCCACATTACATTTTGAAATGTATTAATTTTGATAAAGCTTCTATTGCAATGTTGTAATATTTTCCGAGCACTTCAAAAGGCAAACCCATCAGGGTTCATGAAGGTAATAATGTGTTCAGTGTTTCCTAAAGATTGATGAGTTTAACTCACTACACCCACTGTTCAGCTATGAAAGGCTAAACACATCTCATTCATTTTAAAGCTCTTCCATTTAAAAATAATTAAACACAACATACCAAACAAAAAGCTGGATGTAATTATTTTATATAACCTCTTCAATGTTCTTCACGGTATTTATTGTAAATCAGAAGTGTCACGCCCTGATCTGTTTCACCTGTCCTTGTGATTGTCTCCACCCCCCTCCAGGTGTGCGCCCATCTTCCCCATTATCCCATGTATTTACACCTGTCTGTCTGTGCCAGTTCATTTTGTTTGTCAACCAGCGTTGAGTCAAACAGCGTTTTGTGTTCTCAGCTCCTGGTTTTGCCCAGTCTCTCTTTTATTGTCCTCCCTGACCCTGCCTGCCAATCTGTACCTCTGCCCCCTCTGGATTACCGATCTCTGTCTACCCTGATCCTGAACCTGCCTGCTGTTCTGTACCTTTGCCCGCCCCTGGATTACCGATCTCTGTCTACCCTGAACCCTGAACCTGCCCCCTGGATTACTGCAATTGTTTGCTGTTTGGGGTTTTACCTGGGTTTCTGTACAGCACTTTGAGATATCAGCTGATGTACTGGATTATTTGATTTGATTACTGATCTCTAAGTGACCCTGAACCTGCCTGCTGTTCTGTACCTTTGCCCCCCCTGGATTACCGATCTCTGTCTACCCTGACCCTGAACCTGCCTGCCAATCTGTACCTCTGCTCCCTCTGGATTACCGATCTCTGTCTAAGTGACCCTGAACCTGCTTGCTGTTCTGTACCTCTGCCCCCTCTGGATTACCGATCTCTGTCTAAGTGACCCTGAACCTGCCTGCCAATCTGTACCTCTGCCCCCTCTGGATTACTGATCTCTGTCTAAGTGACCCTGAACCTGCCTGCTGTTCTGTACCTCTGCCCCCTCTGGATTACCGATCTCTGTCTAAGTGACCCTGAACCTGCCTGCCAATCTGTACCTCTGCCCACTCTGGATTACTGATCTCTGTCTAAGTGACCCTGAACCTGCCTGCTGTTCTGTACCTTTGCTCGCATACTCTGGATTATTGACCCCTGCCTTCCTTGACCTGTCTTTGCCTGCCCCTGTTGCTACAATAAACAATAAACATACAACAATAAACAATAAACATACAACGTTACTTCGACAGTCTGCATCCAGGTTTTTACCTTGGGTCTGGTAAGAAGTTACGAAAGTCTCTTTTTTTTTAAAATTCTCCCTACAAGTTTCTGCCCTGCCTTGAAGTTAAATATTTACATAATCATAATTGATTTAATTGTACTTTATGTTTTTCTTTTTTTGCAGCTAGAGAAATAACTGCAGAAGAATGGAAGTGTGAACATCCTTTGGATCCTTTCCACTTCAGTTATGGTTGATAAATAATATGAATGGATTTTCATGAATGTGTGGAGGACAAAGAGATGGTGTTTCTTGAAATGCATCAAAGAGAGAGTGCAACAGGATTTGAAACATAATTGGCATATTGGCAACATTACTAACACAAAATAAAATGCAAGCCAGATTTTAAATCCTCAACACCCAATAGCTTCAGCACTATTGGCAAAAGGAAAAACATTCAAATGTTTATAAAATGGTACAATTGAAATCATTCTGTACCTAAGGGGCAAATTAAGTTATGTTTCTGGTATACATTAACACTATGGTAAAACCTTGACAGGATAAAGGAGCAGTGCCATGGTCAAAACAGGTCATATCTATTAAATACTTTCTGAAAATACGTGCAATTATTTGCGGAGATTGTAATACAATGCATTCACAGCTCAAAAGCCTGCATAAATCAAATCAAATGTTATTTGCTTACTTGCTTACTTGCGAGGAAATATTAACACAATAACGAGGCTATACAGTATAAATTCAGCAAAAAAAGAAACGCCCTCTCACTGTCAACTGCGTTTATTTTCAGCAAACGTAACATGTGTAATATTTGTATGAACATAAGATTCAACAACTGAGACATAAACTGAACAGGTTCCAGACATGTGACTAACAGAAATTGAATAATGTGTCCCTGAACAAAGGGGGGGGGGGGGGGTCAAAAGTAACAGTCAGTGTCTGGTGAGGGGACCAGCGGAATTACATACTGCAGTGCATCTCCTCCTCATGGACTGCACCAGATTTGCCAGTTCTTACTGTGAGATGTTACCCCAGTCTTCCACCAAGGCACCTGCAAGTTCCCGGACATTTCTGGGGGGGGGGTGGCCCTAGCCCTCACCCTCCGATCCAACAGGTCCCAGACGTGCTCAATGGGATTCTTCGCTGGCCATGGCAGAACACTGACATTCCTGTCTTGCAGGAAATCCAGCACAGAAGGAGCAGTATGGCTGGTGGCAATGTCATGCTGGAGGGTCATGTCAGGATGAGGCTGCAGGAAGGGTACCACATGAGGGAGGAGGATGTCTTCCCTGTAACGCACAGTGTTGAGATTGCCTGCAATGACAACGAGCTCAGTCCGATGATGATGTGACACCGGCCGAGACCATGATGGACCCTCCACCTCCAAATCGATTCCGCTCCAGAGTACAGGCCTCGGTGTAACGCTCATCCCTTCGATGATAAACGCGAATTCGGCCATCACCCCTGGTGAGACAAAACCACGACTCATCAGTGAAGAGCACTTTTGCCGGTCCTGTCTGGTCCAGCGATGGTGGGTTTGTGCCCATTGGCGACGTTGTTGCCGGTGATGTCTGGTGAGGACCTACCTTTACAACAGGCCTACAAGCCCTCAGTCCAGCCTCTCAGCCTATTGCGGACAGTCTGAGCACTGATGGAGGGATTGTGCGTTCCTGGTGTAACTCGGGCAGTTGTTATTGCCATGCTGTACTTGTCCCGCAGGTGTGATGTTCAGATGTACCAATCCTGTGCAGGTGTTGTTACACATGGTCTGCCACTGTGAGGACAATCAGCTGTCCGTCCAGTCTCCTTGTAGTGCTGTTTTAGGCGTCTCACAGTACGGACATTGCAATTTATTGCCCTGGCCACATCTGCAGTCCTCATGCCTCCTCCTTGCCTCCTAAGCTGTTAGTGTCTTAAACGACCATTCCACAGGTGCATTTTCAATATTTGTTTATGGTTCATTGAACAAGCATGGGAAACAGTGTTTATTAACATTCTTGCACTGGCACTCACTGAACCCTACCCACACACTTACACATACTACACTGACACTCCAACACACACACATACACACACACACACTACATACACTCACACCAACAAAAAACACACGTGCAAATTGACACCACATACACACACTCACGCACACATAGAAACACTTTTACACTCTTAACTTCCACTGCTGCAACCGTTTATTATCTATCCTGATTGGCTAGTCACTTTTACCCCTACCTACATGTAAATACGACGTAAATTACCTCAACTACCTCTTACCCCTGCACATTGACTCGGTACCGCTACTCCTTGTAAACTCAGCAAAAAAAGAAACGTCCCTTTTTCAGGATCCTGTCTTTCCAAGACAATTCGTAAAAATCCAAATCACTTCACCGATCTTCATTGTAAAGGGTTTAATGCAAAAAAAGGGGGCTTGGTGCAATTTGTCCAGTCAGCCATTTGATTAACTGTTCAGCAGTCAAATGACTCTCCTGTACCATTTGCCGTGTGGTAGCAGAGAGAACAGTATATGACTTGGGGTTTTAGGGCCTTCCTTTGACACCACCTGGTACAGAGGTCCTGGATGTCTGGGAGCTTGGATCCAGTGATATACTGGTTCGTATGCACTACCCTCAAGCATTGATGCAGCAAGTCAGTGGTGTAGCTGTAGAACATTTTGAGGATCTGAGGGCCCATGCCAAATCTTTACAGCCTCTTGAGGGGGAAGAGGAGTTGTTGTGCCTTCTTCACGACTGTGTTGGTGTGTGTGGACCATGTTAATTCCTTAGTAATGTGAACACCGAGAGCTTTGAAGCTCTTGACACCGCTTTGTACAGTACCATCAATATTGATGGGGGGCGTGCTCGGCCCTCTATTTCCTGTAGTCCACAATCAGTTCCCATAGCCGTGCTGACGTTGAGGGAGAGGTTGTTGTCCTGGCACCACCCTGCAAGGTTTCTGATCTCCTCCCTGTAGGCTGTCTCATCATCATTGGTGGTCAGGCCTACTACTGTTGTGTCATCTGCAAACTTAATGATAGTGTTGGAGTCGTGCGCGGCCATGCGTGGGTGAACCTGGAGTACAGTAGAGGACTAAGCATGCATCCCTGAGGGGGTCCCTGTGTTGAGGATCAGTGTGGTGGATATGTTGTTGCCTACCCTCTCCACCTGGGGGCGGCCCGTCAGGTGGACTGGAATCATACTTGGCAATAATGCCCTTCATCTACTTCCCCAGAGTCAGGTGAACTGGTGATACCATTTTTATGTCTCTGCATAGAGTTTGAAGGAAGTTGTTAACTAGAGCTAGCACAATTGCTAACTAGCTTCAGTGCAATGTTAGTAGCTACCATAGACTTCCAGTCATTGTGCTAACACTAGTTAGCATTGGATTGCGAAACTACCTTTTACTTCCTTTATACTGGATGCAGAAACATATAAATGGTATCCACTAATTCATCTGTTGATAAAGGGTCTATGGATTTCAATGCATTGACAGAAACCCTCTGTGGGATTGTTGAAAATGATGTAGGAGACCGACTGAAAGGCAAACAGAAACACACATCCAATGATAACCTGAGTAGAGACGAGAGAATGGCTCTTAAGGACTTACAATCAGATCCTTTGATTATCATAAGAAAATGTGACAAAGGAGGAGGAATTTGTATTCAAAACAAATGTGACTACAGTGGTTGTTCCTTTAGAAGTTGTGTCATACTGCGGCAAACCTTGTGTGCTGCCACAGCATTCTGTGGAACATCATTTAATTGTCAGATATTTTTTCTGTTTTTCTGTTATTGCTAGTTTGACCACCAGAGGGCATCTTTGAGAAGCATTTGATAGTATTCCGTATTGTCATTTCCAGAGAATTTAACATATTTTTTGTAATAACATAGTATATGGGATTGATTTTAAGAAATGTGGCTTAATTAATTTGATATATATTATGCTGTTTCTATTCAGAGAAAAACGAAAAACAAAACCCTCAGGGTTTTGGTTAGATGGAATGGAAAATATGGCACTGTACAACATGACGGTCGGGAGTAGGCTACAGGATTGGAGGATTCTAAATTACTTGCCTTCATTAGACAACTTTGTTCCAATATTTCTGTAAATCAGTTATATTTCTTCCCATAGTAATTCATTATGGATCCATACCTAAATCAGCGTCTGAATTTTGAAAGAGTATTTTTTTCTCATTATTTTATTAACTAAATGCGTTTATTAGGCTACTGTGCAGTCTAGAATACATACTGTAGTAAACATGGTAAAGTGTCTAATTCCATACATAAGGGAGAGAAGGCCATGTCTGTACTACAGAATGCGGGAGACCAGTGTTATTTCATAGTTGTGATGTCTTCACTATTATTCTACAATGTAGAAAATAGTAAAAATAGAGAAAAATCCTGGAATGACTAGGTGTGTCCAACCTTTTGACTGGTACTAGCTTAATTAATTTAATTAATATGATGTTTTTTCTATTCAAAGATAAACGAAAAACCCTCTGGTTTTCCATTAGGATGGAATGGAAAATATGGCGCTGTACAATGGGACAGTCAGCAGTACAGTAGTGGACTATTTAGCTGAAGAATCCCCTCAGGGCACAAGGAAGGAGTTGGCTGTCCTTGTAAATAAGAATTTGTTCTTAACTGACTTGCCTTGTTAAATAAAGGTCACACTAAGAACATAACATTTCTGCACCCTAATTTTAAAATGTTTGTCTAACCAATACCCAAATGGAGATTAAGTGAAAATAAAAATCTCATTGATTTATCAAGACCAGTCCCCAAGCTTGCCTCAGAGCAGCTCGAAACGGTGCTACAATAGTTGTAGGCTTTTTTTTCTAACTTCAATATGCTCTTTAAATAAATAATACCTGCACGCACTGATCTGTTTCACCTGTCCCTCTGATTGTCTCCACCCTCACCATGTGTCGCTTATTTTCCCCAGTGTATTTATCCCTGTGTTTCCTGTCTCTCTGTGCCAGTTCGTCTTGTTCGTTTAGTCAAGTCAACCGACGTGTTTTTCCCCGTACTCCTTTTCTATTATCTTTTGCTAGTCTTCCCAGTTTTGACCACTGCCTGACTCTGGACTACTTTCCCACCTTCCTGATCATCCTGCCTGCCCTGACCTTGAATATGCCTGTCCTTTGGTACCTATTGGACTCTGAACTGGTTTGGACCTTTTGCCTGTACACGACCATTCTCTAGCCTACCCCTTTTTGGATTAATAAACATTGTAAGACTCCAACCATCTGCCTCCTGTGTCTGCATCTGGGTCTTGCCTTGATAAAGACCTACACCATTTTTAACAGCACATTACTCAACACTAGTGAGACTCATTTTGCCTATGGTAGGCCTACAGTATATCGAGAGAAAAAAATAATGTTCAATGACGTGACTCTCCGCCAATAATTACATTCAGACGATTGGAGGACTCTAAATTAATATCTAAGGGGCATTTTTCATTAGATATTCTCAGATATTCTCACAGATCCTAAGTGGCTTTTATATCATTCTAAATTAATGAATAAAAATAATAATAGCTTTGTTCAAAAAGTAACGATATTTTGGAGATTTTGTTTTAATTTAACGTAGAGTGAGCGAGGAAAAAGGCAATTATTGGACATGGGGTGAGACATTCTCACTCATTTGTAAATAAAGCCAGTTTTTTATTTAGAAATATTTATTTCTGGAGAAACCCAACCTGATTATTTAGCAGACATCACTTGCTTATAGTCAGTCAACACATATCTTAAGAATATCATGGAATATTTGAACAAGTAATTCATTATGGATCCATAACTAAATAAACATCAACAATATTTTTTTCATCTCTACATGTACAGATGAAGTCGGAAGTTTACATACACCTTAGCAAAACACTTTTAAACTCAGTTTTACACAATTCTTGACATATAATCCTAGTAAAAGTTCCCTGTTTTAGGTCAGTTAGGATCACCACTTTATTTTAAGAATATGAAATGTCAGAATAATAGTAGAGAGAATGATTTATTTCAGCTTTTATTTCTTGCATCACATTCCCAGTGGGTCAGAAGTTTACATACACTCAAATAGTATTTGGTAGCATTGCCTTTAAATTGTTTAACTTGGGTCAATCTTTTCGGGTAAGCCTTCCACAAGCTTCCCACAATAAGCAGGTGTAACAGAGTCAGGATTGTAGTTCTTCTTGCTCGCACACACTTTTTCAGTTCTGCCCACAAATGTTCTATGCGATTGAGGTCAGGGCTTTGTGATGGCCACTCCAATACCTTGACTTTGTTGTCCTTAAGCCATTTTGCCACAACTTTGGAAGTATGCTTGGGGTCATTGTCCATTTGGCAGTTTGAAGGTAGGCCTTGAAATACATCCACAGGTAGACCTCCAATTGACCCAAATTATGTCAATTAGCCTTTCAGAAGCTTCTAAAGCTATGATATAATTTTCTGGCATTTTCCAAGCTGTTTAAAGGCACAGTCAACTTAGTGTATGTAAATTCTGACCCAGTGGAATTGTAATACAGTGAATTATAAGTGAAATAATCTGTCTGTAAACAATTGTTGGAAACATTCCTTGTGTCATGCACAATTAGATGTCCTAACCGACTTGCCAAAACTCTAGTTTGTTAACAAGAAATTTGTGGAGTGATTGAAAAATTCTGTGTATGCAAACTTCTGACCTCAACTGTACATATATATGTTTTTTCAGAACATTAACCGTGTGTATGTAGATACGTGTGTAGGTAGATTTGGAAAGATAGATAGAAAAGATTTGTTGCAAGTTATGGGGGTTCACATCTAGCTCAAGTTGGGGAGGGGTTCTTGACTATTAGATAATTCTTTAGTAAAGGTTGAATAGTCTATTTTCAGCTAATATCCCATCCTGCTACGCTTGTGAAAAACTAATACTAATACTTTTCCCTTTCCACATGTTAAAGATTCCAATTGATAAAGTGTTTTAGCCCCAACTGGCTCCAACCCCAATTAATACATTTGGGCACAGTCGATAGCGTGCTGAACTTCAGCTAGAATGTTGAGGGTTCAAAACCTGCTCCCTGCTTGTTTCATTACATTATTATGCCGGTCTCAGAGAAAAGAGCCTGGATTGTTACTCCCATCTCATTCCTCGTTCTCTTACATGCGCCATTCAGCACGCCTGTGGGCATGCTGGCAGGATGTACGGTTTTTTATTCTGTATGTATGAATTACAAATCAGCCTTTACTTAAATCATGTTTCTAGACTATTGCATAGTTACAATGTGTAATCATTGGTGTCCCAGGAGCAGGAGTGGTAAACACTGTTGAAGTGTATAATTGTAATACATACATGCAGACACAGCAACATTCAAATAATGGAGTTTGATACACTTGGTATTGGATATGACTGAAAAAAACTTGCTAAATAGCGAATTGTAAATCTCAATTGTAAACTTTTTGTTTGACTCGTTATGACGTTATAACTACTTACTTTTGTCTGCCATCTTTGCTAAAGAAAGTCACCAGGGACAGGTGGCTCTCGTCAAATTCGTCATTGGAACCACTCAATATGATTGGTCATATAAAAACCTTGGGACCCAAATACACAATGAGTGCTCTAACTCCCCCTTGTGGTGGTCTGGAGCAATGAAGCCGTGATCCTGGGTACCTCTAAGTCCCGCGGTGTAAACTCACAACTTTTAAAGGAGGAACAACTGTATGTGACTGAATGGTGACTTCTATCACAAACTGAATTATGACCCTACCCTAGAATTCCAGCATAATATCATATACAAAGTGGAAAGCTGTTTGGAATCAGGACAAATCACCAAAAAATAATGTGAAATTCTGTGTGAAATTTCCTAAAATACCAACTATTTCCATTGTCAGTAAATTACAAACAAGTGTCTCCTCCCCCAGGTAGACCCTTTGTAGCAGCAATCAACTCTGTGACGTCCAACATTTCTAAGTTTGTGGACCACCACATCAAACCGATTGTTGAGAATCTCCCATCTCACGTGAAAGACACTAGTCACATGATCTCATTGATCGAGGGCTTAGGGAAGAAACCAGAGGGCACCCTGCTGGACACTTTTGATGTGGATCTCTTGTGCAATAACATGTGGACACTGGAGGCTTGCAGGCGCTGCAACGCTGCCTTCAGAAGAGAGACCCTACCCTTGCTCCATCCAATGATTGCAATCTTGCAACTAACTGAACTGGTATTATCCAATAACTCCTTCATCTTTGAGTCAGATTTCTTCCTTCAAATTCTGGGTTCAGCCATGGGCTCCCCCTTTGCCCCCAACTATGTGAACCTGTATGTGGAACAATTTTAGGAAGCACTCATTTACCAAACAGAAACAACCCCTTATTTTCTAAAGAAAAACTCCTATGGAAGAGATACATAGAAGATGTCTTTGTGCTCTGGGAAGAAAGTCAGAAGGAACTAAATTAATTCCAAATGAGAGCTCTGAATATCTCAAATACACCATGCAGACTGATGAGAGAAAAAGAAACTACCTGGACTCATAGATTATTAAAGAGAATGATGCACTACACACAGACACAGCCCTCAATACCTCAATACCCTGCTACATGCATACATACAGTATGCATCCCCTTCCCCACAAGAATGGACTTCCATATAGCCAGTTATGCAGGGCTAAACAAATTTGTGGCCACCAGTCAGATTTTGACAGCAATGCTTAGAAAAAGACAGATACATTCAAAATTAGAGGCTACAAGGAAAAAACTCTTGATGCTGCAATGATGAAATATCTCAAAAACCAAGAGAGAAATTGCTAAAAACTAAACCAAAGAAGAAAAACAACGCAACAGTCTTTTGCACTAAGTACACAGTGTTCTGAGAAAAAAAAGCAATCCTGAAAAAGCACTGGTATATTCTGCAATCAGACATAAAAATTGCACGCCTCTTCAAGGATCCCCCACTGATGGTCTATAAGTGTGGACGCAATATTGGGGATAGCTTAGTGAGATCTGACCTGCCCCTTGAGCCCACTCAGACACTCCTGACACCCATTCCAAATGAGAACTACAAATGTGTCTCATACGTACAGTGCAATAGCACTACAAAAACATAATTCTTCAGACACGCACATATAGGTAGAAAAATCACTGTTCGGGGTATCATCTCATGCAAGACAAAGGGCGTGATCTATCTCATCACCTGTTCATGTGGGAAAGCATAGATAGGACGAACGAAAAGACAATTAAAACAATGCATAGCTGAATACCGCAGCTCAATCTGGTTTAAGAACAGACTATTCAGTAGCAGCTCACTTTGTTGAAGCTAACCTCACTTTGTTGAAGCTAACCATCCTATCTCCTCCCTCAAATACACAGGCATTGAGCATGTTATTCTACCAAGGAGAGGAGGTAACATCGAGACACTACTACTACAGAGGGAGGCCTACTGGATCTCCCATCGAAAAACATTGACCCCTCGTGGTCTCAGGCCCTTCATATGGACAATTTGATGATGCTTAGTATGCATTATGGTTGAACCAAAAAATGACATGTAACAAAAATGGAATTAAATTGGGGGGAAAAAAAATACAGCCTTACAGCCATTCTTCAATGGAAATGCCTAAAAAGACGTCACAATGTTGTAGACACCTTGGGGAATACGTGGAAAACGTAAGCTCATTCGTAGCTCATTCACAGCCATATAAGGAGTCATTGGCATGAGGCGGTTTCAAAGAATGCGGCACTTCCTGGTTGGATTTTTATCTGGGTTTCGCGTGTAACATCAGTTCTGTGGCACTCACAGACAATATCTTTGCAGTTTTGGAAACGTCAGAGTGTCTTCTTTCCAAAGCTGTCAATTATATGCATAGTCGAGCATCTTTTCATGACAAAATATCTTGTTTAAAACGGGAACGTTTTTCATCCAAAAATTAAAATAGCGCCCCCTAAATCCAAGAGGTTAACACTTTTGTTGGTTACTATATGCTTACATATGTGTTATTTCATAGTTGTGATCTCTTCACTATTATTGTACAATGTAGAAAATAATACAAATAAATAAAAACCCTTGAAAGAGTAGGTGTGTCCAAACTTTTGACTATAATTACAAAATAATATATGGGTATTGGAAATTATGCAGACAATTACTTTTGATGGAAACTACAATCTATCTGAAATGTTAAAGCTGATCTACCACCCCAAAAAATGTATTAAACATGTTACAAATATTTAGCAAATGTGGTGCAGGCTATTATATGAAATGGAGTTAATGACAAGACAACAAATAAAAAACTATATATAAATAAATATAAACCTTGAAGAATCAACTTGTTTCATTAAAACCCAGCCCTTTCACGCCACCACCTGCTACTGCCCCCATCATTTCGGTTGTGAAAATAGCAAAAGTATTTCTGACATACCACCGAACCAATAACGCCAACTCCAGTGCTAAGATTTCCCATTGGGTTTGGTTTGTTAAAACTAGAGCCCCATATTTTACCGCAATTTGTCAGTCGATGACACAGTCGTTGATGCATGCAACATCTGAGCAGGAGAAGGCATTTTAAAGTATCTTCATGTGTAATGTCCTGTCTCTTTTTCAATCGTTAAAAACTCTCTCCTCTCCTTGTCTCCCTTCATCTGCACTGATTGCAAATAACTTGATAGGTTAAATTTAGTGGAGGCTCATTATTAGGATCACTTACATCTTGTTAGCTTTTCCAGAATAGTACGATAAAGGAGAGGAGAGTCCTAAGAACCAAATAGAATCAAACGGAAGCATTACTTTACTCCATTTGGAGTAAAGCAATGGTTTCCGTTGCAAAACGTTTTGTTACGGTGCAAAATGTTTTGCTACGGTGTGCAACTAACGAATACACCCCCGATCTCTTACTCCTCATTCAAGCTAAATGACTGGATGGGAATAAGTAATATGGCAGCAACTCTGTCCAGGGGTGTAATCATCAGTCCACATCGTAGCAAACACTTGAAAAAAGTTTTACAACGGAAAAAGTTTATGCAACAAAAACGTGAGTTTCTATTGGACAAATTCAGGTAGTTCCCTACCCGTTTTGTTACGTTTGCTTCTGTTTGTTTGCTAGTGAATACACACCTACCTTTTACTATAGGCTTTACCCATTTTGCTATCATCCATCTCCATCTAGGACTGTGAATTCAGTGCTTAATGTCTAACTCAATAGTCTCTTCTTTTGTATATGAGCGTAGATACTGTAGTATGATAATAAACTTTATTCAGTTGAATGTTTCAAGTTTTAATGTCAGATGCACAAGTACAGTGACATGCCTTACTTGCAAGCTCCAAACCCAACAATTCAGTAATCAATATCAATGTGGCACTAAAAATAACATAAGGTAGAACAAACACAGACATATAAAAATAAAATATATGGAGGAGTAAAGAAAGTAAGAAACTATATACAGGGTCAGTTCCATTACCCTATTTACAATGTGCAGGGATATTGGAGTGATAGAGGTACAGTATATGGGGTAAGGTGACTCGCCTTCAGGATATATGATAAACAGAGTAGCAGCAGCGTAAAGGATGATTGTACGTGAGTGTGTGTGGATGTGTGTAGAGTCAGTATAAATCACAGGATGTTGGTGGCACCTTAAATGGGGAGAACGGGCTGGTGGTGTTGACTGGAGTGGAATCGGTGAAATGGTATCAAATCCATCAAACACATGGTTTCAAGGTGTCTGATGCCATTCCATGTGCCTTTCTCCACTCAGCAGCCTCCACTGGTATAAACGTGTGTGCATGTTATGTGTGTGTCGGAGTGTCAGTCTGCGTGAGTGTGCATAGAGACACAATTTAGTGGTGCAACACGTCTCTGATTAATTATACACCTAGATTTACAAACCCTAGATTAGCTCTAATCCTAGATTAATTTAAAGCATGTTGGTGCAACACATCCTTAATCATAAATGAAACGTACTCTGATTAATGAAACAATGCATTTATTGATTTGTCATGCAATGATCGTTACAAATATATGACTAACAATATAAACTAATACAGTATGCGATATGTGTTAATCATTTGTGCCACTGCAAATTATATCTGATTATACACTGCGTGTACAAAACATTAAGAACACCTGCTCTTTCCATGACATAGACTGACCAGGTTAATCCAGGTGAAATCTATGATCCCTTTATTGATGTCACTTGTTAAATCCACTTCCATCATGTCAATCAGGGTAGATGAAGAGGAGAGAGGCTGAATGGGCAAGACAAGATATTTAAGTGCCATTGTACGGGGTATGGCAGTAGGTGCCAGGCGCACCGGTTTGTGTCAAGAAATGCAGCGCTGCTGTTTTTTTTTACACTCAAACGTTTCACCTGTGTATCAAGAATGTTCCACCACTCAAAGAACATCCAGTCCACTTGACACAACTCCAAGCATTGGAGTCAACATGGGCTAGCATCTCTGTGGGACGTTTTCGACACCTTGTAGAGTCCATGCCCTGAGGAATCGAGGTGCAACTCAATATTAGGAAGGTGTTCTTAATGTTTTGTATAGTCTGTGTATGTCTCCCTAATACATGATGGTATTTCAAACAAAGGCAGATTTTATTTTATTTTATATTAGTCTTATCTCTCCTCACATCTCTCTTGTTGGAACTCTTTACTTGTATCCTTTGACTGGTGTACATTTTTTGTGTGACTTTTATCCCCTCCCCTGTGGTTTCCAAAGTAATCTTCTAGCTTTCAGTGGCATATTTAACTTTCTGCGGCCTCAGTATGTGGTCAGTCACTTGATTTAATATATTTTCCATATTAGGAAGCAGATGCTCTTAAAAGTCAGTGCTTGGGAATTTCTGTGTGTAAAGCAGGTCTTTGTTCCAACTTCCACTAGGTTCAGAGGATCTTATATCCACACTGTTTGTAAATGAACAAATGTATGATGATTAAGAGGTGAATCCCTACTGTGCATGCAGAGCTCAAATATACAGGCGTCTAACAAAGTAATATACTTATGTGGAGGTTGGAACAAGAATCTGCAAGCATTGGGCTTCCCCAGGACAAGTTGAGAAATCTACCAAGGTAGAGGACTAATAACGTTAAAAGTGTCCATTCAAGTTGCATGGCACATAATTAAGGAGAAGATAAGGACATGACAGGGGACTGGAGCCATGTTGTGAAGCCACCCTCCTGACCACAATCTTTTACAGGGACCAAAATCACAGATGAAAATCTCCCCAACCTTGTCACAGAGCAGTGGGTAAAGGCTCATGGTAAGGTATAGTTCCTTCTCACAGACCTTTGGTGCAACAACTTTATCCGCCATCAAATAAGGCTACTGTCATCATGGGATTTCACAGTCATTATTTGGTCCAGACATGCTGAAGTGCACTTTTGAGTCTTACTGATTCATTGTTTTCTTTTTCCATCTCTCGCTGATTCAGCACAGTGGTTTTCTTAGATTTCTGAAGGGAATGAATGAGTGAAATAAATAACAAGTGGAACATAAGAATATTTTTCAATGTAAAGGTTGATTAGATTGTGTTATTTATTTACTTAATATTCTTAACCGCTATTATTTGTACGTTTTTTTTTTATCCACCACCCATATTGCATTATCCAGTTAATATGTATCACCAGTAACTACAAGTAAATGTTGGCTTCATTCAACATGATGATTGGGAGGTGTGTGATGCTGGTGGTAGATCCACTTTCATTGCCTGTGTTAATCTTTTTCTGGGGTAGGATTTCTGGCCCAGGCTGACACATGGCTAGGTGAAAGCACGCCCACGCACCCAAGTACACACTCATAAAAAATATCAAATCAAATTTGGGACTAAAAGGGTACTTTTAATAGCATAACAGTGTACTGGCATTTATTTTTTCAAATATCTCTAACATATTATTCTGCTTTGTGGAATTGAACCCCGCTGTAGATTGAACAGACTCTCATTATTAGTGCCTTTTAAAATGCTTTTTAAGCATTTTAATGCTGCACGCTCTTGTTGGCCTCGGGGATTGGGCGACTTTGATTATTCGACACAGGTGTTTAGAAAGGGCAGCCAGTGTCCCTGGTTTTGCTGGCAGATGGCCATGCTTTATCTCTGAGGCAGACCATCCACCCCATCGTTAGCCTCTTGCACTAACCAACAGGAAATACTTCCTTGGTGGACAGGAAAAAGACCTTGGGCAGATGAAGGGCTCAATGTAATTATTTGAAGCTGCAGCCTGACTTAACCTAGCCTAGTATCCCAACATCCCCCACCCCTTACCTAACAGCCTCTGAGGCAATCAGGCACTCATGAAAGCATTCATTGCCGTGGAAACGCATAGTTTGCATTTTAATTATCTCCCTTTCTCCTCAGATAGCATTGTAATCCTTGTCAGCCTCCTCCTTCCTTCCACAGTTTTGATCACAGCACACTTGAGTGCGGCACAACACAGAACAATTACATCTGTTGGGAAAAGAGGGCAAAAAAGAGAAAAAGAAATGGTGTTTGTGTTCCTTGCTGTCAAGGAGTGTAAGTGAAGCGTACTGTTGTTATTTCCTTCTCGCTAATTAATCTCCAGACTCCTAAGTGTCATAGGCTTGACGTGTGCGTGTCAAAAAGTTGGTTCTGCTGTTTGTCAAATGAGATAATTAGCTTCCATTTTGATAAGACCCTAAACTTGGCGGCTCACACTACCATGGCCACCTAATCATCCGAAGCTTTCAACTGGCTCATTCAATCGCTCTATTCTCTAATGTAACTTTACCCTAAGGTCTGTTCTAAAGTCCAGAGTGGCAGGCCCCAGTGAACAGTCCTAACGACATTGTGTCCCGAAGATTTACTTAATCCACTTTTCCTCAATCTCTTCTCACTCTGCTTCTGGTGTCGTAAAAGGTCGAGGCCTTCGCCTCCACATCAGCCGCAAAGAAACCTGGGGATGGAAGGTCACACTGAACAATGAAGATCAGGGCACAATGAGTTCCTTATCCGCGACAAGGTCCTCCCTTGTTTCCTCTTCTTCCTGAGATCATGATGTACTAATAAGCGACATGCTCATCCTAATTTGAAGGCAGACCTACTTCCTGAATGAGCTTAGAGTAACCCAAGGCCCCTGGTAAGTCATGTCAAGTTGGATACAGTGGGAGCACCACTGAAACTTCTCTGTAATGAGAGCTGAAGTGATAGAGAGTGAGCATGAGCCCGAAGGAGGAACTCTGAAGACAGTGTGTTTGACTCTTTTATGAGTAAGCCACCAACCACTGGGCAAAAAACTGCTTCAATCAACGTTGTTTCCACATCATTTTAACCCCCAAAAATATACACTACCGTTCAAAAGTTTGGGGTCACTTAGAAATGTTCTTGTTTATTAAAGAAAGACACATTTTTGTCCATTAAAATAACATCAAATTGATCAGAAATATTAGAGAGTAGGCATTGTTAATGTTGTAAAGGACTATTGTAGCTGGAAACGGCTGATATTTAATGGAATATCTAAATAGGCGTACAGAGGCCCATTCTCAGTAATCATCCCTCCTGTGTTCCAATGGCACATTGTGTTAGCTAAACCAAGTTTATCATTTTAAAAAGCTAATTTAAAACCCTTTTGCAATTATGTTAGCACAGCTGAAAACTGTTGTCCTGACTAACGAAGCAATAGAACTGGCCTTCTTTAGACTAGTTGAGTATCTGGAGCATCAGCATTTGTGGGTTCGATTGCAGGCTCAAAATGGCTAGAAACAAAGACCTTTCTTCTGAAACTCATCCGTCTATTCTTGTTCTGAGAAATGAAGGCTATTCCATGCGAGAAATTGCCAAGAAACTGAAGATCTCATAAAACGCTGTGTACTCCTCCCTTCACAGAACAGTGCAAACTGTCTCTAACCAGAATAGAAAGAGGAGTGGGAGGCCCCAGTGCAAAACTGAGCAAGAGGACAAGTACATTAGAGTGACTAGTTTGAGAAACAGACGCATCACAAGTCCTCAACTCGCAGCTTCATTAAATAGTACCCACAAAACACCAGTCTCAACGTCAACAGTGAAAAGGCGACTCCGGGATGCTGAACAAAGGGACACTTTTAAACCATCCGGTGACTCCTGCTGTGTCTATAGACATCTCCAAAACAAACAAAAAACAACGTGAACAAATGGTAAATAGTTGCTTATATCAGTCAGGTGGCTAGCTGCTGGCAGAGACTTCTAGACTTGAAGGGCTCTGGCGAGCATCAATTAGCCAGCTATAAGGATGAAGTAAGAAGCTAACGTTAAACAGAGCCTACCTCAGCAGGGGAAATAAAAATGGGCTACTAAGTTCTCATAATAACTTTCCTTTACAGAGATTAGGAAACTGAGACAGACAGTGATGTGGAGCTCAGTGGTGAGGCTGAGGGGTTTAGCTACAAAGTCTAACTAAACTAAAGATAATGTACTGTATGTTTCAATATCTTCCCTAAGTCAAATCAAATATGATGTCACATGCTTCATAAACAACAGGTGTAGACTAACAGTGAAATGCTTACTTATGGGCTTCCCAAAAATGCAGAGAGAAAAATATAAAAATAATAGAAATATAATGACACAAGGAATACATGCACAATGAGTAACGATAACTTGGCTATATACACATGTACCAGTACTGAGTCGATGTGCAGGGGTAAAAGGTAACTGAGGTAGATATGTACATATAGTTAGTGATAAAGTGACTAGGCAACGGGATAGATAATCAGCAGTAGCAGCAGTGTATGTGATCAGTCAAAAGAGCTGGTGCAAAAAAGGTCAGTGCAAATAGTCCGCGTAGCTATTTGGTTAAAGTAGTGTTATGGCTTGGAGGTGGAAGTTGTTTAGGGTCCTGTTGGTTCCAGACTTGGTTCATTGGTACCTGAGAGAACAGTCTATGACTACGGCGGCTGGAGTCTTTGACAATTTTTTAGAGCCTTCCTCTGATACCGCCTGGTATAGAGGCCCTGGACAGCAGGGAGCTCGGCCATGCACTACCCTCTGTAGCACCTTGCGGTTGGATGACAAGCAGTTCAAATCAAATCAAATTGTATTTGTCACATGCGCCGAATACAACAGGTGAACTGCTTACTTACAAGCCCTTAACCAACGATGCAGTTTTAAGAAAATACCCCCAAAAAGTAAGAGATAAGAAAAACAAATAATTAAAGACCACCAGTAAATAACAATAGCGGAGCTATATACAGGGGGTACCGGTTCAGAGTCAATGTGTCAATGTGCAGGGGCACCGGTGTTAAGGTAGTTGAGGTAATTATGAACATGCAGGTAGGGTTATTACAGTGGCTATGCATAGATGATAACAGAGAGAGTAGCAACAGCTTGGGGGGGGGGGCAAATAGTCTGGGTAGCCATTTTATTAGCTCTTCAAGAGTCTTATGGCTTAGGGGTAGAAGCTGTTTAGAAGCCTCTTGGACCTAGACTTTGCGCTCCAGTTCCGCTTGCTATGCGGTAGCAGAGAGAACAGTCTATGACTAGGGTGGCTGAAGTCATTGACATTTTTTAGGGACTTCCTCTGACACCGCCTGGTATAGAGGTCCTAGATGGAAGCTTTGCCCCGGAGATGTACTTGGCCGTACGGACTACCCTATTTAGTGCTTTGCGGTCGGAGGCCCGAGCAGTTGCCATACCAGGCAGTGATGCAACCCTTCAGGATGATGCTCTCGATGGTGCAGCTGTAAAACTTTTTGAGGATTTGAGGACTTTGAGGACCCATGCTTGGATCATGTTAGTTTGTTGGTGATGTGGACGCTACTGCACTGCCTTTATGTTACTAAATGCAAAGCTGTCTCCAAAACTGTGTCTCTACAGTAATACATCTAGCTGTCAAAGGGAATGTGCCTTTGCTGGCCAATATTATACCGTACAAAATGCTGCAAATATCAAAACGTTAAAACTAGAGAGAGATTGGGTGTATGTAGCTCGTAAAATTCGTTCATCCCTCAATTTTGCACTTCTGTTTTGGGCAGAGTAACATTCTATCCAACAGGCACCAAATGTGAGAATGAATATTGTAGTTGCCTGAATGCAATTTTCTTTTAGGCTACCCATCCCAGCCCCCCCTCTGCTCTGCATGGCCACAAAAGTAAAACAATGGCCAGACAGAAACCTTCCTCTCCACGGAGAATGCTTGAGTATGTCATTGTATGTCATTGTCAAGTTCCTAGAATTTAGGTTATACATTGATCCAAATAGACAGACAATGTGACTATTCCATAACTCCAGCTTTGTGTATATGTTTCAGGAGTCAACAGACAACAACAATTCAGCCTCACTGAAGTTTGTCCAGTAAAATGTAGAATACACATTCATTTGAGTAGTTTATTGTAAAGGTAGAACTATGTCACAGTAAATAACATGTCCAGAAAACTGAGAGAGTATTCTCTCTCTCCCACACAATGCTAATCAGGACACCATCATTGTCTAACCCTGCTAAAATCCCTAAACCACCTAGGTGAAGTAGAGTAGAGTCGGGACTAGCGCTGTTACGGTCACGAGTCATGATGACAGTCAAATTCCACATGACTGTTTAGTCACTGTAATTAGGCTTCTCCAAGCTCTGATGCTGCTGATGGTCATTACTAGCCTACCAAACTTGCTAACTGTCTGGCACTCAGCACTTTATTGTCCCTCTAATCACTCTGAAATCAATGCAAATATAATCCAAAATCAAATCAAACACGTCACGAGAGCCCGTGAGCTCATGTAGAGCAACATTTCTATAGGCCATGCAATTGTGTGAGAAAACAGAGTAATGGCCTCTAAGAAGATTATCCAATCACCTTTCTATAGGCTAGGTCAACTATATTTATTTCTCAACTTTCCTAATACGAAGCACATTGTTTCTCTTTACAATAGGATGGAATGGAAATTAACCACTAGAATAGCGTCCTTCATTAGCTATTTAAGTGCATATATGACATGTATTTTTTTCCTCTGTCCCTGTTTCGAGACAGGTGCATGATAATGGTCCATTCTAAATCAAAACAAATGTCAGACATATATTATTTAGTATATGTAAATACAAGATTCAATCAAGAATAGTCTGATGGGTGACAATATTAGCCTATCACTTGTGAATTATATATTTGCTGCTGGGAAATTCGAGGCATTATCAAGTGATTGTCAAATTGTGAATGAGAGACTGAAGAACAGCCGTGTACAGCCTGCACAAAAAAACAAAGCAGAGCTCGTGCCTTTCATCCGACTTAAAAAGAAATCATCATTAGAGTCACATCATGCAGTTTTCGAATGTATTAAAAATCTAAGCATATAGCCCAACATTTCTATCACAACAAAGGTGGCCAAATAACTTCTTAAAATTAAGCACATTAATCAGCTTTACAACGGGTGTAGAGCCTAACTGGCATACATATGCAGCACGTGAGTTTCAAATTTGGGAAAGATAGTTTTGAAGAAATAGACTCATAGTTCTGATCTGTTGCATCAGCCTCATTACTTTAAAAAAACGTTTGATGCAAGTGGTTGAATTAGTTTGGGATCTATCGCAACCCACGACTGTCCCACGCTATGTTTGGAATATTTATTTCTCGCACAGAATAGAATAGATCAACTTTTGTACCATGGGGTATAGTAGATTGACATAGGCTAGTGCTTTTGCTGTTTGTTAGGCCTACTCATCTTGTTGGCTGACAAAACGTAAATGTGGGGACAGTTCTTCCAATATCTTCACTATGCGCCTCTGAATTGGATAAGGACACGTGCAGTTGCGTCCCTGATGTGTCTGTCTTCACTTGTAGCCTGTGAGGAAGACCCTATCACGTGACTGAGAGCCATGTGTGTGAAAGGTGCTTCGGAGTGCCCAGCCGGTTGAAGAGAATTGTAATTATTATATTCAGCCCAAGCGCACGACGGCCACTGGTCGCTAATGGATTGGATTTTTTTAGAGGGCATTTTGGCCACACAAAGGGGTTGCCGCCGGAAAATTTGAGGCATTGACAAGTGCTTGTCAAATTGTGAATGAGAGACTGATGAAGTGTGTACAGCCTGTGCAAAAACCAATGCAGAGCTCACTTTTTTCAAATTATCATTAGTGTCACGCCTTGACCGTAGAGAGCCTTTTAAAGTATCTATTTGGTTTGGTCAGGGTGTGATTTGGGGTGGGCATTCTATGTTGTGTCTTCTATGATTTTGTGTTTCTATGTTTTGGCCGGGTATGGTTCTCAATCAGGGACAGCTGTCTATCGTTGTCTCTGATTGGGAACCATAGTTAGGCAGCCCTTTTTCCCAACTGTCTGTGTGGGTAGTTGTCTTTGTTTGTTGGCACTATAGCCTTAAGCGTCACGGTTGGATTTTGGATTGTTTATTGTTTTTGTCGGCGTCATACAAATAAAAGGAATATGTACGCTCACCACGCTGCACCTTGGTCCTCTTCTTCCAAAGGCCGTGACAGAACTACCCACCACCAAAGGACCAAGCAGCGTGGCCAGGAGAGGCAGCCCCCAGTTTTTTGTGGGGGGGAACACGGAACGGTCGGCGAAGCCGAGGATGGAACCAGAGCCAGTCAGGGGGGAAATTGGAGGAGCGAAGGGAGCTAAGCAGAGACAGTGAAGGAGTTGATGGGGAGATTGGAGGAGAGAGCTATGAGAGAGCTGCTGTGTTGGTGCATGAGGCATGACATTCGCCCTACGGAGCGTGTCCTCGATTTGATGTCACCTGAGTCAGCTCTCCATACTCGTCCTGAGGTGCGTGCTAGCCATCTGGTGAAGACGGTGCCAGCCCCAGCCCTGTGTGCCTCCCCAGCCCTGCACGTCTTGTGCACGTCTTGTGCCAGCTTGGCGCTCCATACCTCCAGTGTGCCTCCACAGCCCGGTGAGTCCTGCGCCGGCTCTAGGCACGGTTTCCCCAGTTCGCCAGGAGAACCCAGTGCGGCCTGTTCCAGCTCCCCGCACGTGCCGGGCTAAAGTGGGCATGCAGCCAAGAGGAGCGGTGCAAGTGCTAAGTAACAGAGCTCCAGTGCTCCCCCACAGCCCGGTTCGACCTGTGCCTGCGCTCTGGAGGTGCCGGGCTAGAGTGGGCATTCAGCATAGAAGAGTGGTGCCAAGTCTACGCACCAGATTTCCAGTGCTCCCCCACAGCCCGGTCTATCCTTTGCCTCCTCCACGGACCAGGCCTCCAGTAGGTCTCCCCAGCCTGGTGAGTCCTGTGCCTGCTCCCAGAGCCAGGCCTCCTGTGCGTCTCTCCACTCCAGCGACGTTCTCCAGTCCGGAGCCTCCAGAGATGGCCCCCAGTCCGGAGCCTCCAGAGACGGCCCCCAGTCCGGAGCCTCCAGAGACGGCCCCCAGTCCGGAGCCTCCAGAGACGGCCCCCAGTCCGGAGCCTCCAGAGACGGCCCCCAGTCCGGAGCCTCCAGAGACGGCCCCCAGTCCGGAGCCTCCAGAGACGGCCTCCAGTCCGGAGCCTCCAGAGATGGCCTCCAGTCCGGAGCCTCCAGAGTCTGTCTCCAGTCCCGGGCCCGCAACAAGGGCGCCCAGTCCGGGGCCCGCAACGAGGCTGCACAGTCCGGGGCCCGCAACGAGGGCGCCCAGTCCGAGGCCCGCGACGAGGGTCCCCGCACCAGAGGTGCCACCAAAGTGGGGTGAGCCAGTGGTGGAGCGGGGTCTGCATCCCGCACCTGAGCCGCCACTGCGGATGGATGCCCACCCAGACCCCCCTATAGGTTCAGGTTTTGCGGCCGGAGTGCGCACCTTTGGGGGGGGGGGGGGGTACTGTCTCACCCTGACCGTAGAGAGCCTTTTAATGTCTATTTGGCTTGGTCAGGGTGTGTTTTGGGGTGGGCATTCTATGTTGCGTTTTCTATGATTTTGTGTTTCTATGTTTTGGCCGGGTATGATTATCAATCAGGGACAGCTGTCTATCGTTGTCTCTGATTGGGAACCATACTTAGGCAGCCCTTTTCCCCACCTGTCTGTGTGGGTAGTTGTTATTGTTTGTTGGCACTATAGCCTTAAGCTTCACAGTTGGTTTTTGGGTTGTTTATTGTTTTTGTCGTATAAATATATGTCACATAAATAAAAGGAATATGTACGCTCACCACTCTGCACCTTTGTCCTCTTCTTCCAAAGGCCGTGACAAATAGAGAGCATCATGCAGCCTTAGAATGTATAAAAAATCTAAGCAAATGCCCCAACGTTTGTATCACAAGTTACATAAATAACTCTAAATCAAGCAAATAGGAGTATCTGTTTCTTTCTCAACACAGAAAAAACACACGTGTGCACTCCCCCAAATTGTTAGGAGATAATATCCTTTCGATTTAATTCAGCTTTATTCAATTGTATTTTTCAATACTTTAAAATAATGCCACGAATTCGAAGAAAATATTTTCTGCTAAATGAACTAGTGTAGCCCACAGCCCTATGGCATAGCCAGATCAGGGCTTAATAACATAAAGACAACTCAGAGTATGCTATTTTGTTATTTTGAAACAGACTTTCTTCATATTATGCTTCTTTAGACCTGTCTAAAATAAATAATGGATTTATTGTGATGGTGTAGGCTATATTACATGGATATATTAGACTAAAATGTAGATGTTCCAAAGGTCAATTACCGTGAAACCGGCAGTTATTTGTTTGACAATCAGCAGTTGACAAAATTTCATGACCAACAAAGCCCGAGTCAGGACTAAACAAGGCTGGATAACCATCGGTGTTGCTGTATACAGTGGTTAGGAACTTGACAGCACTATCTTGACTGTATACATAGAGAGAGAATCCTTGCCTGATTCTGAGTTCTCTGGGCTAAACTGAGAACAGCAAAAAGGTCATGTATGGACCGGACATAATGTCAATTCAACAACCTATCTTTAATGTAGCACAGATCTTTTAAGAACGTCACATTCTGTATCCCTGAGCGGGTGTTGGAGAATAAGGCTCTAGGGTGCATAGCTAATTTTCCCCAAACATTGGCCGCCCTCTAACTTCGGACACTCTCTAGTGGTTGGAGAGCTCAAAATTTAAATGGACTGGAAAATAATGGTAAGTTTTGCAACTAATGACACCCTTCAAGCTTCCTGACCACTGATTTTTATTGCAATTTATGTAAGTTAAGTTTTGAGAGTTTTGAGAGTAAAAAAAAAAATCTAAAATATACACATTTCGTAAAATTTGATTGTGTGACAGAGCACATCATTTAATATCCACATTTTTATCTCTGAAATATAGATAATGGATTTGCTAATGTTGCTAGCTTGGTTGCTAAATGTTGATATAACTGCTAAGTAGGCAAAAAGGATATACTGCTTGTCCTGCTGGAAGTTGAACCTCCGTCCCAGTCTCAAATCTCTGGAAGACTAAAACAGGTTTCCCTCAAGGATTTCCCTATATTTTGCGCCATCCATAATTTCTTCAACTCTGACCAGTTTCCCAGTCCCTGCGAATGAAAAACATCCCCACAGCATGATACTGCCACCACCATGCACTGTGGGGATGTGTTCTCAGGGAAATGAGAGGTGTTGGGATTGTGCCAGACATAGCATTTCCCTTGATGGTCAAAAAAATACATTTTAGTCTCATCTGACCAGAGTACCTTCGTCCATATGTCTTTTGGCGAACACCAAACGTGTTTGCTTATTTCTTTCTTTAAGCAATTTCTTTTTTTCTGGCCACTCTTGCATAAAACCCAGCTCTGTGGAGTGTACAGTTTAAAGTGGTCCTATGGACAGATATCCTAATCTTTGCTGTGGAGCTTTGCAGCTCCTTCAGGGTTATCTTTGGTCTCTTTGTTGCCTCTCTGATTATTGCCCTCCTTGCCTGGTCTGTGAGTTTTGGTGGGCGGCCCTCTCTTGGCAGGTTTGTTGTGGTGCCATATTCTTTCTATTTTTTAATAATGGATTTAATGGTGCTCCGTGGGATGTTCAAAGTTTCTGATATTTTTTTGTAACCCAACCCTGATCGGTACTTCTCCACAACTTTGTTCCTGATCTGTTTGGATAGCTCCTTGGCCTTCATGGTGCAACTTGCTTGGTGGTGCCCTTTGCTAAATGGTGTTGCAGACTCTGGGGCCTTTCAGAACAGGGATATATATATATATACACAGTGGGGCAAAAAAGTATTTAGTCAGCCACCAATTGTGCAAGTTCTCCCACTTAAAAGATGATAGAGGCCTGTAATTTTCATCATAGGTACACTTCAACTATGACAGACAAAATGAGAAGAAAAAAATCCAGAATATCACATTGTAGGATTTTTAATGAATTTATTTGCAAATTATGGTGGAAAATAAGTATTTGGTCACCTACAAACAAGCAAGATTTCTGGCTCTCACAGACCTGTCATTTCTTCTTTAAGAGGCTCCTCTGTCCTCCACTCATTACCTGTATTAATGGCACCTGTTTGAACTTGTTATCAGTATAAAAGATACCTGTCCACAACCTCAAACTGTCACACTCCAAACTCCACTATGGCCAAGACCAAAGAGCTTCAAAGGACACCAGAAACAAAATTGTAGACCTGCACCAGGCTGGGAAGACTGAATATGCAATAGGTAAGCAGCTTGGTTTGAAGAAATCAACTGTGGGAGCAATTATTAGGAAATGGAAGACATACAAGACCACTGATAATCTCCCTCGATCTGGGGCTCCACACAAGATCTCACCCCGTGGGGTCAAAATGATCACAAGAACGGTGAGCGAAAATGCCAGAACCACACGGGGGGACCTAGTGAATGACCTGCAGAGAGCTGGGACCAAAGTAACAAAGCCTACCATCAGTAAAACACTACGCCGCCAGGGACTCAAATCCTGCAGTGCCAGACGTGCCCCTATGCTTAAGCCAAACATCATGCTTTGGGGCTGTTTTTCTGCAAAGGGACCAGGACAACTGATCCGTGTATAGGAAAGAATGAATTGGGCCATGTATCGTGAGATTTTGAGTGAAAACCTCCTTCCATCAGCAAGGGCATTGAAGATGAAACGTGGCTGCTGGGTCTTTCAGCATGACAATGATCCCAAACACACCACCCGGGCAACGAAGGAGTGGCTTCATAATTAGCATTTCAAGGTCCTGGAGTGGCCTAGCCAGTCTCCAGATCTCAACCCCTTAGAAAATCTTTGGAGGGAGTTGAAAGTCCGTGTTGCCCAGAAACAGCCCCAAAACATCACTGCTCTAGAGGAGATCTGCATGGAGGAATGGACCAAAATACCAGCAACAGTGTGTGAAAACCTTGTGAAGACAGACAGAAAATGTTTGACCTCTGTCATTGCCAACAAAGGGTATATAACAAAGTATTGAGATAAACTTTTGTTATTGACCAAATACTTATTTTCCACCATAATTTGCAAATACATTCATAAAAAATCCTACAAGGTGATATTCTGGATTTTTTTTCTTATTTTGTCTGTCATAGTTGAAGTGTATCTATGATGAAAATTAAATTTAAACTTAAATTTTTAAGTGGGAGAACTTGCACAATTGGTGGCTGACTAAATACCTTTTTGCCCCACTGTATGTACAGTGCCTTGCAAAAGTATTCACCCCCTTGCCGTTTTTCCTATTTTGTTGCATTACAATCTGTAATTTAAATGAATTAGATTTGGATTTCATGTACTGGATATACACAAAACAGTCCAAATTGGTGAAGTGAAATGAAAAAAAAACTTGTTTCCGAGATAATCCGATGTCACCCGAGTGCTCAAAGGGAATCGCTGAGTGCAGTCAACTCCCCTCCTCTTGAGCCCAAGCTACTGGAAGGGCTCGATTGTCTCCGGATTAAAGTGTATGCAGACTTAACACCAGGAGCTGTCTGTATTGCGGGACTACAGGACATTATATTTACACCTGTCCATTGAAAAGAACAGGCTCATCAGCAGGTATGAGTACTCTGGTGAGACGTACCGGGATTTTCCAATCTCCATTTACTCGCACCCCTCTCCATGCCACCCTGTTGTGAGGTGACAAGGCCAAATCACTCCGGGTGCTCATTGTCTCTGGGGCTGATGAAAGCTTTATCGATGCTACCTTAGTATCAGAGGTATTAGGAATTCAGAGTGAGTATTTGCAGTTTCTGCTCAAAGAATCTGCCCATGTACTCGTGATTTTGGGATATATTTTGGCTCCAGAAGCACAATCCCTTGATTGACTGGGTTACTGGTTCCATTTGTGGGTTGGAGCCCGTTCTGCCAGGTTCATTGTCATAAGTCGGCCAGGCCTGCCCCAGGACATCATCCTGCAGGCTTGAGGGAAGCCTTGGATCTCTCCGCCATTCCCGCAGAGTACCTGGACCTCTGGGAAGTCTTCCTCCGACTGCGCCATTGACTTTCTCGCGGGCACTACACCCCCTCGGGGGCGGCTTTACTCCCTGTTGGGCCTGGAGACCAAGGCTATAGAAGAGTACATTGAGAATTCTCTCGCTGCAGGGAGTATTCGTCTGTTGGCCTCTCCCGCCGGCGCAGTGTTCTTCTTTGTGGAAAAGAAGGACAAAACCATTCACCTGTGTATAAACCACAGGGTCTTAATGACATCACGGTTAAAAACCATTACCCTCTACAACTCATCTCATCGGCCTTCGAACCTCTTCAGGGATCGACCATCTTCTCGAAGTAGGACCTTCGGAAAGCCTACCATCTGGTTCGGATACGGGAGGGAGATGAGTGGAAAACAGCCTTTAACACTATGAGTACTTAGTTATGCCATTCGGACTGACCAACACTTCCACGGTGTTACAGGCCCTGGTCAGGCCTGGGACATGCTGAACCAGTTCGTGTTTGTCTACCTCAACGACATCTTTGTCTTTTCCCGTTCAGCTCAAGAACACATCCAACAAGTGCTTCAGCGTCTCCTGGAGATCCAGCTTTCGTAAAAGCGGAAATGTGTGAATTCCATCGCTCCCACATCTCGTTCCTAGGATACGTCATCACTGCAGGACATATACAGATGGATCCAGACAAGGTGAGAGCTGTGGTGGATTGGCCTCAACCCACATCCAGAGTGCAGTTGCAACATTTCCTGGGGTTTGCCAATTTCTACCACCGCTTCATCCCAGGTTACAGTATCCTGGCTTCCCCCTCTCAGCATTCACCGCTCCCCAGGTTCCTTCACGTGGTCTCCAGCAGCTGACTGGGTGTTCTCAGACCTCAAAAGTCGATTCACTACAGCCCCCCATCTTAATCTATTCGGACCGTCCCGTAAATTTGTGGTGGAAGTCGATGCCTCGGATGTCAGAATGGGGGCCATTGTGTCCCAGGACCAAAAGCTGCACCCCTCGCTTTCCTCTCCCATCGTCTTATCCCTGCTGAGAGGAACTCTGATGTGGGAAATCGAGAACTCCTCACCTTCAAAATGGCTTTGGAGGAGTGGAGGCACTAGTTGGAGGGGGCGGAACACCCATTCTTAGTGTGGACTGATCATAAGAATGGGGAATATATCCGCACCGCCAAGTGCCTCAACTCTCCAGGCAGGCTCGTTGGGCCCTGTTAATCACCCGTTTCAATTTCACTCTCTCCTACCGCCCGGGGTCCAAGAACGTGAAGCCTGATGCACTCTCACAGATGTATTGCCCCGCTGCTACACCGTCTGACCCAGAGACCATCCTCCCTACCTCCTGTCTAGCGGCTGCAATCATGTGGGATATAGAGATCCTGGTCCGTAGGGTGCAGCGTTCCTAGCCAGAACCCGAGGGGGTCTACTGTGTGCATGTCCTTCCACATAAAACAGCATGCACCAGTATGAAAGGTGCGTAATGGTAAATGCGAACTACTGTCACATCTAGCATGGCATAAATACTATAGCCTAAGTATTAAAGTTATATTAATCCCACTTTGCCATTTATGTTTCATCATTCCAAGTAATATGAATCAACTTAAAGCGTCAAGACAACAAAAATAAGAGACATACATTTGTTGGTGTTTGTGTACTTTTTCTGTAAACATGAACAAATTCTTGTTTTATGACTGTTAATGATATTGCAAGATGCAGTGCACTTAATTGACTTACAAACTGTCTAGAACTCTATCCAGGTGTGTGGACAGTTCAACACAGATTTCAATGTCTATGTCGGCAGCAGAGGAGGCCTATCATGCGGATATGCAGAAAATAGCAGTAGAGTTATTGCCAAGATTGTGTTTTATTTTTTCTTTCCTGCTGCCAGGACCAACCAGCTGCCTTGCACAGCCTGACTGCCTGGCTCAGAACCAGTCCTGCCTGGCCCAGTCCACTCCTGCCTCCCTTCTTCTTGCCCTTCACTGTGCTGGTTATCACAGGGTTATTTATTTTCATGCTCGTGCCATAACTTGTAACACACCTTGGTAGTAATCTGACTCCACGAGGAACCAATTAACAACCCCCCCCAAAAATAATGTTGGGACAGCAGCAACCATCACCATCTCTCCCACATCCAGCAATCATCAAAAAAGATGGAAGATCTCTACAAATGTAGTCAGAGTGAGGACTACAAAGATTCCAGCAGCATCCAACAAAATGTAAAAGCAGCTCACCACACGGGCTGTTCATCCATGCAACCGTGCAAGCAAGGGTTGACAAAGCGAGTGATCTTCGGCATGAGTACAGAAGGAAGATAGAGAAGGCTACATAACTATTCCTTCCAAAGAAAAATAAGAAAAAATACTAAATAGTGACTGAATGTCGTTCAAAAGGCGACCTTCGTCGTACTGGAAAACATGTAAAATGATCAAGGTAGCTAAGACAGTACACTAATTTGCTTTCCATATATAATGCTTAAAACTTCTTCAGGATTGGTGGGTCCCCTGCAGGACGGTTGAGCTAACGTAGGCTAATGCGATTAGGTTGTAGTAACAAGAACATTTCCCAGGATTGTAAGTAACAAGAACGTTTCCCAGGACATAGACATATCTGATATTGTCAGAAGGCTTAAATTCTTGTTAGTCTAACTGCACTGTCCAATTTACAGTAACTATTACAGTGAAATAATACCATGCTATTATTTGAGAGTGCGCAGTTTTGAACATGAACATTTATTAATAAACAAATTAGGCACATTTAGGCAGTCTTGATACAACATTTTGAACAGAAATGCAATGGTTAATTGGATCAGACTTAAACTTTGCACATACGCTGCTAGTGGCCAATATCTAAATTCTAGTGGCCAATATCTAAATTGCACCTGGGCTGGAATATACATTATGCCCATTTTTCTTGCATTTCAAAGATGAAAATAAAATACAAAAAAATGGTTAGTTCTTTGTATTCTCATTTACCAGATCTAATGTGTTATATTCTCCTACATTTCTTTCACATTTCCACAAACTTCAAAGTGTTTCCTTTCAAATGGTACCAATAAAATGCATTTCCTTGCTTCAGGGCCTGAGCTACAGGCAGTTAGATTTGGGTATGTCTTTTTAGTCAATTTTTTTTTTTTAAATGGGCAGATCCTTTAAGCTGATGTTTATTTGATGAAATGCATATACATTTATATTAACGTGGTCTACAGAATATCAACACTCCAGTCTGCTCTTTTATTTAAATTAAACAATGTATCTAAAGTAAATATATTTAACAATAGATACTCATAGAATACCTAAATTAGTACATCAATAAATACATAGTGTCATTAATCCTTATAAAAGTGCATATATGTGGCTGACTTCTGAAGAAAAAAAATGGGGCCTCTAGGTCTATTGCAGTCTGCAGGATCTGGATCGCTATGTGGAGAAAGCAAGGAAATAGCTTGATTATTGACCACTACTATGTGATCCATCGCAGGTTTTGTGTAGCACCTGTAACCAACACACCTGTACATTCATTTTTTGATAATGTTCAACATTGTTTATTTACATTTTTTTATGTTTCTAACATTTCAGTGCAGCAAGAAAATCCTTTTACCTGATATTAATTAAATAGGTGATCTATCAAGAGCAACTTACTAAGGATAGGCTTAGTGTATAGCCTATATCAATAAAATGTCAAAGGAGGAATCGCAAAAATGCATAATCTATCTGTTATCTAGACTATCAGTGTTTTTTTTGTTTTTGTTTTTTATTTTTTGGTCCGTCAGCCATGTTTTATTTTCAAGAAATGCATATTTCCAACCACTACACTAGTGAATAATTTTAACAAGTAAATAATTATAAACTGGAATAAAAAACTACTGTCCCAAAATATAAAATTTATGTGAACGTTATTACATCTCCAACAATTTTCATTCTTGTGTTGATGGCAGTCTGCAGGATGTGGGCTGCTATTTTTTGTAATCCTGGTTCAACTTCATGTGTGACCATGTCAAACTGTTGTCAGTGGTTTGTGTGCACTCGTTCACTCCCCCTCATGCATTCAAAAGCATTGGATTGGTGCAAGCATAGAAGTGTCGGTCCCACTTTAAACGAAGTACAACGTATTTATATAGCATACATTAAGGCTTCATAAGCACTACATAGATGATGCACAAATTATCTATAAGCGAATGACAGACATTCTCTATACTGACTGTATACTGTACTACATGATTGTATTAATGCGATAGTGCTATTAGCTTTTTTGACTATGATGTTATTTTAGCTAATATGGTGACAATGATGTAGGCTGTGTGTAGCGGTTATGATATGGCTTGGCAAGTTTTTTTCTGCCTGGTCACAAACAGCTGATGTGTTGTGCATTGAAGTTCACAAGCGAAGGCGCAAGGTGAGAAGATAAGAGCGCATAGATGCGAGAAGGAATACAACGTGGCTGCTATGAAAATGAACTGTGTTTAAGTGTGATCCGGGGTGTATTCATTCTGCCGATTCTGTTGATTTTTTTTTAAACAGAAGCAAAATAAATTAAAATGGGATAAACATACCTGAATTTGTCCAATAGAAACTCTTGTTTGCAACTGTTGGATTAATGATTACACCCTAGATCAGCTAAATGCTAGATGCAGGCAAGACTGTTCAAGGCATTATTGAAGGTGTCACTGTCTGTCCATGTGTCACTGTCTGTCACCTCAAATTTTTCTCTTGACCTGTGTGCTCCTACGTTGTAAACTTTCATGCATAGGCTAGGTTGAAGGCAGTTATCCAATATGACTACAGTATGCATCATTACACAATAGCATAATTAATAGTTTTAAGCTCCTTTTCTTATGTTTCTAGCTAGATTGCATTTGTATGTACATTTCACTATGCTTTATTTGAGGCCAACAATGCAGATTTATTTTTGATACATTAAGGGGTGGATTCCAAAGGGATTAGGCCTAGTTTTAGACCAAAAATCAAGCATCTACACCAAGAACGCTTACTCCAGGACTAGGCTTAATCTGTGTCCTGTAATCCACCCATGTCCTTCCTTACCCTCACACACTGTGTTGTTGATTTTGTCTTGTGTTGTTCCCTTTCTAATATAATGCTGGACAGCATTTAAAGATAACTTATAAATTATTTAAGGCGGGATGTTTTCCAAATTTGTAGTTGAGGATCGACGGCACCTCACAGACCACTGAAAGGACAACAATGACAGAAGGTTACGTTCTGTTATGCATGATGGGTGGATGACTTTGACAGAATATGACCTTTGTGTATGTCAACTTATTATTATTATTATTAAACGCCCTTACCAGAATCATCCTACAGCAGTTCTGTGGCTTCTCTTATGGGCTGCTCCCTTGCTATCTTGAAACAATGTAGTCTATATGACAGGCCACAAAGTTTACAGTATGCTTTGAGCCTAATCTATACCTAGATGTTTCAAATGAAACGTGCCCCAGATGACCCATTTTGGCTCATCCAATGTCCAATTTGGCATTAGTAGGGCCCCTCAATAGCATTTCCCCCAAATCGCTAAGTTCCCTGTAAGTTGGCTAATTGAGAACACTCTCTCTGAGGTGAATTACCTCAGACCCCTGATGAAGTGATGTAAGGTACCTCAAAGCAAGGGCAATCAGACTAGCCTAACAACCAAAACGTATTGTAATGTATATATTGGTGCGGAATAATTCCTAGACAATCATATTTTCTAACTATTCAGACTATTTTCTTCAGTTACTGAGACTTCATCCACCTCTCTCTCCAAAAAACTCATATCATGTGCACTTCTGAGGGGAAGACACAGGGGGCAGCTGATTGGCAGTCAGATAATTATTATTCATGGGTTGAAGTCCCATAGCAGTAAGTTTGTGGTAATAACGGAGACTACTCAAGTCATGTCAATCAACAATTCAGCTTTATTAAACAAAGATAGACGTACAGTTGAAGTTGGAATTTTACAAACACCTTAGCCAAATACATTTAAACTCAGTTTTTCACAATTCCTGACATTTCATCCAGCAAAAATGCACTGTCTTAGGTCAGTTACGATCCCCACGTTATTTTAAGAATGTGAAATGTCAAAATAATAGTACAGATGGGTCAGAAGTTTAAATACACTCAATTAGAATTTGGTAGCATTGCCTTTAAATTGTTGAACTTGGGTCAAACGTTTCAGGTAGCCTTCCACAAGCTTCCCACAATAAGTTGGGTGAATTTTGGCCCATTCCTCCTGACAGAGCTGGTGTAACTGTATCAGGTTTGTAGGCCTCCTTGCTCACACACGCTTTTTAAGTTCTGCCCACAAATTTTCTATGGGATTGAGGTCAGTGCTTTGTGATGGCCACTCCAAGACCTTGACTTTGTTGTACTTAGCCATTTTGCCACAACTATGGAAGTATGCTTGGGGTCATTGTCCGTTTGGAAGACCCATTTGCGACCAAGCTCTAACCTCTTGCTTCTACTTGGGACGCTTGCGTCCCAACTAGAGCTCTGGAAATGCAAATGTGCTACGCTAAATGCTAATAGTATTAGTTAAAACTCAAAAGTTCATTAAAATACACATGCAGGGTATCAAATTAAAGCTACACTCGTTGTGAATCCAGGCAACAAGTCAGATTTTTAAAATGCTTTTCGGCGACAGCATGAGAAGCTATTATCTGATAGCATGCACCAATACACTACAACAGAAAAGCACAGCAGGGGACGTAAACAAAATAATTAGCATTTTGGCGTTACACAAACCGCACAATAAAATAGAAAACAGTCATTATCTTTCACCATCTTCTTTGTTGGCACTCCTAGATGTCCCATAAACACTATTGGGTCTTTATTTCGATTAAATCGGGCCATATAAAGCCAAGATATCGTTATATGTAGACTGTGTGATAAACGAAAAAAACAGCGATTTCACAACGTAACGTCATTTTTTAAAATTCAAAAAGTAGACGATAAACTTTCACAAAACACTTCGAAATACGTTTGTAATGCTACTTTAGGTATTAGTAAACGTTAATAAGCAATAAAAATCATCCGTAGGCGATGTAAATATCATTAGCTGTCGTCTTGGAAAAAATTTCAGGAGAGAGCTCTTCCGGAATGATCTGGGCGGAGACCGGAGGTAAGTCGTGCCCCTCTTTCGGTTCAACCAAGAATCAAAGAGGATTCAATTCACAAGACTCTAGACAACATGGGGATGCTGTGGGAGTTGAATGCTCGGTCTTATCTAATTCGGCTCACTGTTAACAATTGCTTGAAGTGGCGCAAGGATATTTATTTCCATTTTCTGTGATCAGGTTTTCCTGCGCTTTCCGATGTAACGCACGTTATGTAATAGCCACAGTCGTGATTTAACCAGTTTTAAAAACGTCCGAGGGTTTCCTATCCACACATTCTAACCATATGAACGTACTATATTCCTGGCATGAGTAGCAGGGCGCTGAAATGTTGTGCGATTTTTAACAAAATGTTCAAAAAAGTAGAGGGTAGGAGCAACAGGTTAACTTCCTGACTGATGTCTTGAGATGTTTCTTCAATATATCCACATAATTTTACTTCTTCATGATGCCATCTATTTTGTGAAGTGCACCAGTCCCTCCTGCAGCAAAGCACCCCCACAACATGATGCTGCCACCCCCGTGCTTCACGGGTTGGGATGGTGTTCTTCGGCTTGCAAGCCTCCCCCTTATTCCTCCCAAAATAACAATGGTCATTATGGCCAAACAGTTCTATTTTGTTTCATCAGACCAGAAGACATTTCTTTGTCCCCATGTGCAGTTGCAAACCGTAGTCGGGCTTTTTTAAGGCGGTTTTGAAGCAGTGGCTTCTTCTTTGTTGAGCGGCCTTTGAGGTTATGCCGATATAGGATTCGTTTTACTGTGGCTATGTAACGGCGTTCTTCGTTTGTAGAAAGAGAGTCGGACCGAAATGCAGCGTGTAGGTTACTCATGACTTTAATGAAAGAATGCGTACATGAAATAACATACAAAGCAAAACAACAAACGGAACGTGAAACTAATTACAGCCTATCTGGTGACTATAACACAGAGACAGGGCAAACACCCACAAAATACGACGCGAACTCAGGCTACCTAAATACGGTTCCCAATCAGAGACAACGATAAGCAGCTGACTCCAATTGAGAATCGCCTCAGGCAGCCAAGCCTAACTAGACACACCCCTAATCAACACAATCCCAATTACTACAAACCCCAATACGAAACACAACATATAAACCCATGTCACACCCTGGCTTACCCAAACATATACCAAAAACACAAAATATAATGACCAAGGCGTGACAGGATATGGATACTTTGTACCTGTTTCCTCCAGCATCTTCACAGGGTCCTTTGCTGTTGTTCTGGGATTGACTTGCACTTTTCACACCAAAGTACCTCCATCTCTAGAAGACAGAACGCGTCTCCTTCCTGAGCGTTATGACGGCTGCATGGTGTTTATACTTGCATACTATTGTTTGTACAGATGAACGTGGTACCTTCAGGCGTTGGAAATTGCTCCCAAGGATGAACCAGACTTGTGGAGGTCTACAATTTTTTTCTGAGGTCTTGGCTGATTTATTTAGATTTTCCCATAATGTCAAGCAAAGATGCACTGAGTTTGAAGGTAGGCCTTGAAATACATCCACAGGAACACCTCCAATTGACTCAAATGATGTCAATTAGCCTATCAGAAGCTTCTGAAGCCATGACATAATTTTCAGGAATTTTCCAAGCTGTTTAAAGACACAGTCAATTTAGTGCATGTAATATTCTGACCCACTGGAATTGTGATACAGTGAATTATTAGTGAAATAATCTGTCTGTAAGCAATTGTTGGAAAAATTACTTGTGTCATGCACAACGTAGTTGTCCTAACCAACTTGCCAAAACTATAGTTTATTAACAAGAAATTTGTGGAGTGGTTGAAAAAACAGTTTTAATCCAACATAAGTGTATGTAACCTTTTGACTTCAACTGTATGTGCATCATTCATTGTTATCAACCTCTTGCCTTGGGAAACATTGTAGCAGGACAAAATGCAAATATAGAATTTAAGTGGAAGGAGAGGGAAAGATAGAAGGAGAGGTAGAGAGAATCTAGTCCATCAGCATAACTATAGTTTTTGTACCTGAAATCCTGTAATTCTACTCGTAATCCTTTTTTTATTGTAAAATTTGATCTACATCCACAACATCACCCCTGCTCAAACCCACCTGCTCACACCCCAATCTCCAACGCCCGCATTACTCTCCGCCACATGGCCTCAAACTCCACCTTTTTGTTCATTTCCGCCATCCATGCACTTTCAACAGTTTTATAATAACGCATTTGACCTTTGCATTGAGTTAACAAGGATTGGTTGATTTCCAGTTTTTAAGTATACATTTTTTCAAGATGATTGGCAAGTAAAGTATCTTGCAATACATCGGATATCTCACTGTACCCTCATATTCCATGTCTTGAAATATGCTGACAGACAGATTAAAAGTACATTTACATTGTATACTTCTGACAACCAACTTTCTAACACTGCCCATAACTTTTGGACGTTATAGCATTCCCAGAAGGCATGGATTATTGAGTCATTGTTAGTTAAACACTTAAGACATTACGCTGCTGCTGTTCTGTAGAATTTGTGAATTTTCTATACATTATTTTCTATACATTAGTTTATACTGGACTAAGCATACATTTTCGTTAATTGTAATTTTTTTTGTTATGTTCCAACATTTCCTCCATCGTGTGCCAGTATCATTTAAAAAACATTATTGGTTCCAATAGTTTTTTTTTTCAAAGAGAGCGTCAGTCAGATATCCTTTTATGACTCAAATAGGATACCTTCAAGATAGCTCTGATATCCAAACCATAAAAAACAATAGATATGACATTTTAATTTGCATTTATTTGAATATATAGTACTATACTGAACAAAAACATAAACGCAACATACAACAATTTCAAAGATTTTAATGTGTTACAGTTCATATAAGGAAATCAGTCAATTTAAATACATCCATTGGGCCCTACTCTATTGATTGCACATGACTGGGAATACAGATATGCATCGGTTGGTCACAGATACCTTAAAAAAGGTAGGGGATCGTGGATCAGAAAACCAGTCAGTATCTGGTGTGACCACCATTTGCCTCATGCAGCAAGACAAATCTACTTCGCATAGAGTTGATCAGGCTGTTGATTGTGGCCTGTGGAATGTTGTCCCACTCCTCTTCAATGGATTTGCGAAGTTGAGGATATTACCGGGGGCTGGAACATCCAGAGCATGTTTGGGTCCTGTCGAATTCATTCTGCAAGTGGTGCAATTTCCAGGGCGAACAGGTGGGTGGAGAGAGGACATCCCTGTCTTGTGCCCCTTTCTAAGGCAATTTCATCAGCGAATGTATTATTTGTGTATATTTTTGCTTTAGGACATTTATATCATATTTTTATATCATTTATTATTTCAGATGGAAAGTTGAAAGCTTCCAAAGTCTTGAATAGAAAAGGCCATTCAATAATAGCCATTATTGACAAATATACAATTGCAGCTCAAAAGTTTTAGGACACCTACTCACTCAAGGGTTTTTCTTTAGTTTTACTATTTCCTACATTGTAGAATAAGAGTGAAGACATCAAAACTATGTAATAACACATTTGGAATCATGTAGTAACCAAAAAAAGTGTTAAACAAATCAAAATAGATTTTAGATTTTAGATTCTTCAGACAGCCTTCCTTTGCCTTGATGACAGTTTTTCATACTCTTGGCATTCTCTCAACCAGCTTCACATGGAATGATTTACCAACAGTCTTGAAGGAGTTCCCATATATGTTGAGCACTTGTTGGCTGCTTTTCCTTCACTCTGCAGTCCAACTCATCCCAAACCATCTCAATTTGATTGTGGAGCCAGGTCATCTGATGCAGCATTCCATCACTTTCCTTCTTGGTAAAATAGCCCTTACACAGCCTGGAGGTGTTTGGGGTCATTGTCCTGTTGAAAAACAAATGATAGTCCCACTAAGGCCAAACCAGATGGGATTGTATGTCGCTGCAGAATTACGTGGTACCATGCCTTGAATTCTAAATAAATGACAGACAGTGCCACCAGTAAGGCACCCCCACACCATAACACCTCCTCCATGCTTTATGGTGGGAAATACACATGCAGGGATCATCCGTTCCCCACACCACGTCTAACAAAGACACTGTCGTTGGAACCAGTCCCATGGACAAATTTCCACCAGTCGAATGTCCACTGCTCATGTTTCTTGGCCCAAGCAAGTCTCTTCTTCTTATTGGTGTCCTTTAGTAGTGGTTTCTTTGCAGTAATCTGACCATGAAGGCCTGATTCACGCAGTCTTCTAGTATTCTACTATTTTTTTAGGGTGAGGGGGGGAATTGATCCGAGGACCTTCAAAGGGGCCCGCGAAACTAGTTGCCCATCCCCAAGCTGTTCCTATACTCTTCTTTTCAATTTCCGCCTACAATGACATACCCAAATCTAACTGCCTGTACCTCAGGACCTGAAACAAGGATATGCATATTCTTGAAATATTTGATAGGAAACACTTGGAAGTTTGTGGAAATGTGAAATTAATGTAGGAGAATGTGTCACATTAGATCTGGTAAAATATAAAGCAAAAACAAATTATGCATTCTTTTCCTTTTTTTTTGCATCATCTTTGAAATGCAAAAGAAAGACCATACAATGACATAGGATGAGGGCAGCAGTGTGTGGCAATGGTTCACCTAGTGAATGACCTGCAGAGAGCTGGGACCAAAGTAACAAAGCCTACCATCAGTAACACACTACGCCGCCAGGGACTCAAATCCTGCAGTACCAGACGTATCCCCCTGCTTAAGCCAGTACATGTCCAGGCCCATCTGAAGTTTGCTAGAGAGCATTTGGATGATCCAGAAGAAGATTGGGAGAATGTCATATGGTCAGATGAAACCAAAATATAACTTTTTGGTAAAAACTCAACTCGTCGTGTTTGGAGGACAAAGAATGCTGAGTTTCATCCAAAGGACACCATACCTACTGTGAAGCATGGGGGTGGAAACATCATGCTTTGGGGCTGTTTTTCTGCAAAGGGACCAGGACGACTGATCCGTGTAAAGGAAAGAATGAATAGGGCCATGTATCATTTACATTACATTTAAGTCATTTAGCAGACGCTCTTATCCAGAGCGACTTACAAATTGGTGCGTTCACCTTAAGACATCCAGTGGAACAGCCACTTTACAATAGTGCATCTAAATCTTTTAAGGGGGTGAGAAGGATTACTTTATCCTATCCTAGATATTCCTGAAAGAGGTGGGGTTTCAGGTGTCTCCGGAAGGTGGTGATTGACTCCGCTGTCCTGGCGTCGTGAGGGAGTTTGTTCCACCATTGGGGGGCCAGAGCAGCGAACAGTTTTGACTGGGCTGCGCGGGAACTGTACTTCCTCAGTGGTAGGGAGGCGAGCAGGCCAGAGGTGGATGAACGCAGTGCCCTTGTTTGGGTGTAGGGCCTGATCAGAGCCTGGAGGTACTGAGGTGCCGTTCCCCTCACAGCTCCGTAGGCAAGCACCATGGTCTTGTAGCGGATGCGAGCTTCAACTGGAAGCCAGTGGAGAGAGCGGAGGAGCGGGGTGACGGAGAGAACTTGGGAAGGTTGAACACCAGACGGGCTGCGGCGTTCTGGATGAGTTGTAGGGGTTTAATGGCACAGGCAGGGAGCCCAGCCAACAGCGAGTTGCAGTAATCCAGACGGGAGATGACAAGTGCCTGGATTAGGACCTGCGCTGCTTCCTGTGTGAGGCAGGGTCGTACTCTGCGGATGTTGTAGAGCATGAACCTACAAGAACGGGCCACCGCCTTGATGTTAGTTGAGAACGACAGGGTGTTGTCCAGGATCACGCCAAGGTTCTTAGCGCTCTGGGAGGAGGACACAATGGAGTTGTCAACCATGATGGCGAGATCATGGAATGGGCAGTCCTTCCCCGGGAGGAGCAGCTCCGTCTTGCCGAGGTTCAGCTTGAGGTGGTGATCCGTCATCCACACTGATATGTCTGCCAGACATGCAGAGATGCGATTCGCCACCTGGTCATCAGAAGGGGGAAAGGAGAAGATTAATTGTGTGTCGTCTGCATAGCAATGATAGGAGAGACCATGTGAGGTTATGACAGAGCCAAGTGACTTGGTGTATAGCGAGAATAGGAGAGGGCCTAGAACAGAGCCCTGGGGGACGCCAGTGGTGAGAGCGCGTGGTGAGGAGACAGATTCTCGCCACGCCACCTGGTAGGAGCGACCTGTCAGGTAGGACGCAATCCAAGCGTGGCCTGCGCCGGAGATGCCCAACTCGGAGAGGGTGGAGAGGAGGATCTGATGGTTCACAGTATCGAAGGCAGCCGATAGGTCTAGAAGGATGAGAGCAGAGGAGAGAGAGTTAGCTTTAGCAGTGCGGAGGGCCTCCGTGATACAGAGAAGAGCAGTCTCAGTTGAATGACTAGTCTTGAAACCTGACTGATTTGGATCAAGAAGGTCATTCTGAGAGAGATAGCGGGAGAGCTGGCCAAGGACGGCACGTTCAAGAGTTTTGGAGAGAAAAGAAAGAAGGGATACTGGTCTGTAGTTGTTGACATCGGAGGGATCGAGTGTAGGTTTTTTCAGAAGGGGTGCAACTCTCGCTCTCTTGAAGACAGATGGGACGTAGCCAGCGGTCAGGGATGAGTTGATGAGCGAGGTGAGGTAAGGGAGAAGGTCTCCGGAAATGGTCTGGAGAAGAGAGGAGGAATAGGGTCAAGCGGGCAGGTTGTTGGGCGGCCGGCCGTCACAAGACGCGAGATTTCATCTGGAGAGAGAGGGGAGAAAGAGGTCAGAGCACAGGGTAGGGCATTGTGAGCAGAACCAGCGGTGTCGTTTGACTTAGCAAACGAGGATCGGATGTCGTCGACCTTCTTTTCAAAATGGTTGACGAAGTCATCTGCAGAGAGGGAGGGGGGGGGGGGGAGGAGGATTCAGGAGGGAGGAGAAGGTGGCAAAGAGCTTCCTAGGGTTAGAGGCAGATGCTTGGAATTTAGAGTGGTAGAAAGTGGCTTTAGCAGCAGAGACAGAAGAGGAAAATGTAGAGAGGAGGGAGTGAAAGGATGCCAGGTCCGCAGGGAGGCGAGTTTTCCTCCATTTCCGCTCGGCTGCCCGGAGCCCTGTTCTGTGAGCTCGCAATGAGTCGTCGAGCCACGGAGCAGGAGGGGAGGACCGAGCCGGCCTGGAGGATAGGGGACATAGAGAATCAAGGGATGCAGAAAGGGAGGAGAGGAGGGTTGAGGAGGCAGAATCAGGAGATAGGTTGGAGAAGGTTTGAGCAGAGGGAAGAGATGATAGGATGGAAGAGGAGAGAGTAGCGGGGAGAGAGAGCGAAGATTGGGACGGCGCGATACCATCCGAGTAGGGGCAGTGTGGGAAGTGTTGGATGAGAGCAAGAGGGAAAAGGATACAAGGTAGTGGTCGGAGACTTGGAGGGGAGTTGCAGTGAGGTTAGTGGAAGAACAGCATCTAGTAAAGATGAGGTCGAGCGTATTGCCTGCCTTGTGAGTAGAGGGGGAAGGTGAAAGGGTGAGGTCAAAAGAGGAGAGGAGTGGAAAGAAGGAGGCAGAGAGGAATGAGTCAAAGGTAGACGTGGGGAGGTTAAAGTCGCCCAGAACTGTGAGAGGTGAGCCGTCCTCAGGAAAGGAGCTTATCAAGGCATCAAGCTCATTGATGAACTCTCCGAGGAAACCTGGAGGGCGATAAATGATAAGGATGTTAAGCTTGAAAGGGCTGGTAACTGTGACAGCATGGAATTCAAAGGAGGCGATAGACAGATGGGTAAGGGGAGAAAGAGAGAATGACCACTTGGGAGAGATGAGGATCCCGGTGCCACCACCCCGCTGACCAGAAGCTCTCGGGGTGTGCGAGAACACGTGGGCGGACGAAGAGAGAGCAGTAGGAGTAGCAGTGTTATCTGTGGTGATCCATGTTTCCGTCAGTGCCAAGAAGTCGAGGGACTGGAGGGAGGCATAGGCTGAGATGAACTCTGCCTTGTTGGCCGCAGATCGGCAGTTCCAGAGGCTACCGGAGACCTGGAACTCCACGTGGGTCGTGCGCGCTGGGACCACCAGATTAGAGTGGCCGCGGCCACGCGGTGTGGAGCGTTTGTATGGTCTGTGCAGAGAGGAGAGAACAGGGATAGACAGACACATAGTTGACAGGCTACAGAAGAGGCTACGCTAATGCAAAGGAGATTGGAATGACAAGTGGACTACACGTCTCGAATGTTCAGAAAGTTAAGCTTACGTAGCAGGAATCTTATTGACTAAAATAATTCAAATGATACAGTACTGCTGAAGTAGGCTAGCTGGCAGTGGCCGCGTTGTTGTTGTTCTATCTCTCTATAGTGCTGTTTCTTGTATTATGGTCTCTTGAGATTTTGAGTGAAAACCTCCTTCTATCAGCAAGAGCATTGAAGATGAAACGTGGCTGGGTCTTTCAGCATGACAATGATCCCAAACACACCGCCCGGGCAACGAAGGAGTGGCTTCGTAAGAAGCATTTCAAGGTCCTGGAGTGGCCTAGCCAGTCTCCAGATCTCAACCCCATAGAAAATCTTTGGAGGGAGTTGAAAGTCTGTGTTGCCCAGCAACAGCCCCAAAACATCACTGATCTAGAGGAGATCTGCATGGAGGAATGGGCCAAAATACCAGCAACAGTGTGTGAAAATCTTATGAAGACTTACAGAAAATGTTTGACCTCTGTCATTGCCAACAAATTGTATATAAACTTTTGTTATTGACCAAATACTTATTTTCCACCATAATTTGCAAATAAATTCATTAAAAATCCTACAATGTGATTTTCTGGATTTTTTTTCTAATTTTGTCTGTCATAGTTGAAGTGTACATATGATGAAAATTACAGGCCTCTCTCATCTTTTTAAGTGGGAGAAATTGCACAATTGGTGGCTGACTAAATACTTTTTTGCCCCACTGTATATATATATAGAGTATGGGGAACACAATCACTATAATGAAATATGTGGATCAATAGATAATAAGACTTCTATATATGTATATATTATATATACATATATAGAAATCAAAGACAAATATCTTAAATGAATATGCAACAATTTAAACAACTGGATTAGCACGAGAAGCAAGACCATATTTTACATACTGATCTAAAAATAATGTTACATTCTCCCTCCAATCTTTCACGCAAGCAGAAATCCTCGTGTCCCTCTCCCAGTCAATTTCTGCAATAATCTCATCCAAATGTGTATACTTTAAGTTCGATTTTGTGTTTATACTAGTAGCCATGTTGTACTTCTTAAGTTTTGAGAAATGTTTCTAGAAGAAAGCCAGCTCTCCCCTGTGCCCTGTTGATTTTCAATGCAGAATGAATCGCGTTGCGCGCAGCCATAGGAAAATGGTCGATACACCTACAAAGGGCCATTACATACTCATGTAAAGCCCAGCTCATTGTTAATCTAGCTACTAGCTAGATATGTTTCAAAACAATAGGTGGTCATTGGACCAAGAAACTGTCAATCAAGTGAACACCGCCAGTCTCATTGGTGCATAATGATGTATGTCCTTCGTAGCCAATACGTCATGTAGAATGATGAAGAAAAGTTTGGTTGCCTTCTAGAGTGTCTGAGGATTGCACATAAACCAAACTTGACTGGGTGAAACAAAGTTTAGCCGTTTAGATTGTAAGGTTCTAATTTTTCAAAGTAAATAACTCACGGACACTAGAGAAGTTTAACCAAGTTTAGTTCTTCCCAAAGGGTCGATACAGCTGTAATTCTGTCAAGAACATGTTTCCACCACAACAAGTATATATACTCCACTTTAGCCACTCCTTCTCGCCAATCCTTATAGATTTTATGGTTTGACAGGAAGAGGGTAATAGGATAATAAACCGTAATTTCTCCCTTCAGGGGATCTGACCTGACCTCAACCCCTCCTTCACCTAATCCACAGATGTCCATCTTCTTCACCCTATAGCAATCTTCTGACTTCCTCCCATCCACCCAACACATTCCAAAGCCATCTGTCTTCTACAGAGAACCATTAACCTCTGATATAAAAAAGCAACATCTCATTCACTCCTTTATATACTATGCTTCTGCTTCTGACCTATTATGTCTCTGGGTATATCAATGTTCAAAGTGTTCAATAAGATTTAATAGATTGTTTTGTTGCAAGTTGAAAGAGTCGGAATCCATGTGAAAAGCTGTATGCATCATGGATCATGTTAGGATATAAATATTTATTTTATCAAACATTTTATCACTGGGACCCTAAGGATGACAAATCAGAGCAATATTATTAATGTAAGTATATTATATACCATCAGCGGGGAATGTATAAAACTAGTTGCCTTGATAAAATTGTTTTGTCGTTGTTTGCTATCCTCAAACAATAGCTTGGTATTTTTTCGCTGTAATAGCTACTGTAAATTGGACAATGCAGTTAGATTAACGATGTAAGCTTTCTGACCATATAAAACATGTCTGTGTTCTGGAAAGTTGGCTTTTGTTTACAATGCCATCCTAGTCCAATTGAGCAGCAACTGTCCTTCCGGGCTTCCGGGTTGGAGCGATCTGGTCGCATCCGCGCTTCGGTCTGCAGGTTGTATAACTTTGTATAACTTTTTCATTACATTTCATTACATTTCATTATAGTACAACGGTCTGATTTGTCTAATCTTAGCAATTTCCTCTTAGCTAGCTACATAGTCGTCGTTGTATCAAAGATAATTGCGTAATTATCGTATTTCGTCGTCTCCTATCTGTCCAACACGTTCACCGTCTACCGTAGCACTGTAGTACTATCACACTCAACTGAACGTCTTGATTAGTGTAGTGTTAGCTAGCTACATAGCTAGCTACATAGTTGTCTTTGCTGTCTTCGTATCCAAGATAATTGTGTAGCTTAGAGTGTGGAGTCTTAGAGTGATAATTGCGTTATTATTGTATTTCGTCGCCCTCCTATCTGCCTAGCAGCTAGCATACGTTCACCGGCTACCGTAGCACTGTAGTAACTATCACACTCAACCGAACGACTTGATTAGTGTAGTATTAGATAGCTACATAGTTGTCTTTGCTGTCTTCGTATCCAAGATAATTGTGTAGTTTAGAGTGTGTAGTCTTAGAGTGATTATCTTAATTCACCGAGGTTAGCTAGCCAGCTATTTTGTCGTCCTTAACGTAGGAGACACTCCTAGCTAGCCAATAGCCAGCCAACGTCTACTGAATAGAACTTTCGCATTCCGGTCGCATTCCGCGTCGCTCCACAGGTAGTATCACTTTTTCACTTCATTTCATTACAGTCCCAACGGTGTGATTTGTTTGATCGTAGCTAGCTACATAGCTAGCTACATAGCCGTCTTTGTTTCAAAGATAATTGTGTAGTCTAGAGCGATTTTCTAGGTTAGCTAGCCAGCTATTGTCGTTCTCCTACGCAACGTAACGTAACCAACACTGCTAGCTAGCCAGCTAGCTCCCGATAAGCAGCATTGTAGAAACTTCACACTCAACGGTACGACTTGATTAGGGTAGTGTCAACAACGCAGCTAGCCTACCCCAGCAGTACTCTATCATTTTAATCATTTTAGTCAATTAGATTCTTGCTACGTAAGCTTAACTTTCTGAACATTCGAGACGTGTAGTCCACTTGTCATTCCAATCTCCTCTGCATTAGTGTAGCCTCTTCTCTAGCCTGTCAACTATGTGTCTGTCTATCCCTGTTCTCTCCTCTCTGCACAGACCATACAAACGCTCCACACCGCATGGCCGCAGCCACCCTAATCTGGTGGTCCCAGCGCGCACGACCCACGTGGAGTTCCAGGTCTCCGGTAGCCTCTGGAACTGCTGATCTGCGGCCAACAAGGCAGAGTTCATCTCAGCCTATGTCTCCCTCCAGTCCCTCGACTTCTTGGCTCTGACGGAAACATGGATCACCACAGACAACACCGCTACTCCTACTGCTCTCTCTTCGTCCGCCCACGTGCTCTCGCACACCCCGAGAGCTTCTGGTCAGCGGGGTGGTGGCACCGGGATCCTCATCTCTCCCAAGTGGTCATTCTCTCTTTCTCCCCTTACCCATCTGTCTATCGCCTCCTTTGAATTCCATGCTGTCACAGTTACCAGCCCTTTCAAGCTTAACATCCTTATCATTTATCGCCCTCCAGGTTCCCTCGGAGAGTTCATCAATGAGCTTGATGCCTTGATAAGCTCCTTTCCTGAGGACGGCTCACCTCTCACAGTTCTGGGCGACTTTAACCTCCCCACGTCTACCTTTGACTCATTCCTCTCTGCCTCCTTCTTTCCACTCCTCTCCTCTTTAGACCTCACCCTCTCACCTTCCCCCTACTCACAAGGCAGGCAATACGCTCGACCTCATCTTTACTAGATGCTGTTCCTCCACTAACCTCACTGCAACTCCCCTCCAAGTCTCCGACCACTACCTTGTATCCTTTTCCCTCTCGCTCTCATCCAACACTTCCCACACTGCCCCTACTCGGATGGTATCGCGCCGTCCCAACCTTCGCTCTCTCTCCCCGCTACTCTCTCCTCTTCCATCCTATCATCTCTTCCCTCTGCTCAAACCTTCTCCAACCTATCTCCTGATTCTGCCTCCTCAACCCTCCTCTCCTCCCTTTCTGCATCCTTTGACTCTCTATGTCCCCTATCCTCCAGGCCGGCTCGGTCCTCCCCTCCCGCTCCGTGGCTCGACGACTCATTGCGAGCTCACAGAACAGGGCTCCGGGCAGCCGAGCGGAAATGGAGGAAAACTCGCCTCCCTGCAGACCTGGCATCCTTTCACTCCCTCCTCTCTACATTTTCCTCCTCTGTCTCTGCTGCTAAAGCCACTTTCTACCACTCTAAATTCCAAGCATCTGCCTCTAACCCTAGGAAGCTCTTTGCCACCTTCTCCTCCCTCTTGAATCCTCCTCCCCCTCCCCCCTCCTCCCTCTCTGCAGATGACTTCGTCAACCATTTTGAAAAGAAGGTCGACGACATCCGATCCTCGTTTGCTAAGTCAAACGACACCGCTGGTTCTGCTCACACTGCCCTACCCTGTGCTCTGACCTCTTTCTCCCCTCTCTCTCCAGATGACATCTCACGTCTTGTGACGGCCGGCCGCCCAACAACCTGCCCGCTTGACCCTATCCCCTCCTCTCTTCTCCAGACCATCTCCGGTGACCTTCTCCCTTACCTTACCTCGCTCATCAACTCATCCCTGACCGCTGGCTACGTCCCTCCCGTCTTCAAGAGAGCGAGAGTTGCACCCCTTCTGAAAAAACCTACACTCGATCCCTCCGATGTCAACAACTACAGACCAGTATCCCTTCTTTCTTTTCTCTCCAAAACTCTTGAACGTGCCGTCCTTGGCCAGCTCTCCCGCTATCTCTCTCAGAATGACCTTCTTGATCCAAATCAGTCAGGTTTCAAGACTAGTCATTCAACTGAGACTGCTCTTCTCTGTATCACGGAGGCGCTCCGCACTGCTAAAGCTAACTCTCTCTCCTCTGCTCTCATCCTTCTAGACCTATCGGCTGCCTTCGATACTGTGAACCATCAGATCCTCCTCTCCACCCTCTCCGAGTTGGGCATCTCCGGCGCGGCCCACGCTTGGATTGCGTCCTACCTGACAGGTCGCTCCTACCAGGTGGCGTGGCGAGAATCCGTCTCCTCACCACGTGCTCTCACCACTGGTGTCCCCCAGGGCTCTGTTCTAGGCCCTCTCCTATTCTCGCTATACACCAAGTCACTTGGCTCTGTCATAACCTCACATGGTCTCTCCTATCATTGCTATGCAGACGACACACAATTAATCTTCTCCTTTCCCCCTTCTGACGACCAGGTGGCGAATCGCATCTCTGCATGTCTGGCAGACATATCAGTGTGGATGACGGATCATCACCTCAAGCTGAACCTCGGCAAGACGGAGCTGCTCTTCCTCCCGGGGAAGGACTGCCCGTTCCATGATCTCGCCATCACGGTTGACAACTCCATTGTGTCCTCGTCCCAGAGCGCTAAGAACCTTGGCGTGATCCTGGACAACACCCTGTCGTTCTCAAATAACATCAAGGCGGTGGCCCGTTCCTGTAGGTTCATGCTCTACAACATCCGCAGAGTACGACCCTGCCTCACACAGGAAGCGGCGCAGGTCCTAATCCAGGCACTTGTCATCTCCCGTCTGGATTACTGCAACTCGCTGTTGGCTGGGCTCCCTGCCTGTGCCATTAAACCCCTACAACTCATCCAGAACGCCGCAGCCCGTCTGGTGTTCAACCTTCCCAAGTTCTCTCACGTCACCCCGCTCCTCCGCTCTCTCCACTGGCTTCCAGTTGAAGCTCGCATCCGCTACAAGACCATGGTGCTTGCCTACGGAGCTGTGAGGGGAACGGCACCTCACTACCTCCAGGCTCTGATCAGGCCCTACACCCAAACAAGGGCACTGCGTTCATCCACCTCTGGCCTGCTCGCCTCCCTACCACTGAGGAAGTACAGTTCCCGCTCAGCCCAGTCAAAACTGTTCGCTGCTCTGGCCCCCAATGGTGGAACAAACTCCCTCACGACGCCAGGACAGCGGAGTCAATCACCACCTTCCGGAGACACCTGAAACCCCACCTCTTTAAGGAATACCTAGGATAGGATAAAGTAATCCTTCTCCCCCTCCCCCCTTAAAAGACCTAGATGCACTATTGTAAAGTGGCTGTTCCACTGGATGTCATAAGGTGAAAGCACCAATTTGTAAGTCGCTCTGGATAAGAGCGTCTGCTAAATGACTTAAATGTAAATGTAAATTTCGGTACACTGATCCAGTAGAGGTTTTAAGCTCCAACTCCTCTCCTAATATACCAAAAGTTTGTGGATTATGTCCTTGTAGATACATTGGAGAAAGACTGCCACTTATGTATTGTGTTCAGTATGTATTAACTTGTAAATTAAATGAAAATACAGTGGCTGGTGGAGGTCTACTTGGGGAAAGTGAGTCCACGGAGAGACTGGAGTGAGATGAGTGCAGGCCGAACACACACTTCACGTAAATAAAATACATTTGTCACAGTGCTGAATACAACAGGATTGTTTTACCGTGAACTGCTTACAATGCAGTTATAAGAAAATAGTTAAGAAAATATTTACTAAATAAACTAAAGTAAAGTTACACAATATAATAACAATAATGAAGTTATGTACAGGGGGTACCGGTACTGAGTCAATGGGCAGGGGGTGTCTGATGCCCCACCTGTCAACCCATCCCAATCCCTCGGATAGAGCCCCTCTCCACTCTGACCAATAACCACAATTGAATCTTAGCTATGATAACAAACAAGGAATAATAATGACTTGGCAATAATAATGACTAATCTGTCCAAACCTCATTCTTTTTACAGCAGGTTTGCAAGTCACAAAAATCAAGAAAATGACTTTGTAGTATAGTTAAATCCTTTCTTCTCTCTGTCCCAAGTCAACTCCATCCCTCTCCACCTTCCCCTCTCTGTTCCCCCCCTTTGACCTACCCAAGCCAAGCTTGTCCCAACTCCCTATGCTTGCCCACCCAAGCTAAAATTGTCCCTACCTCCCATCCTTGCCCACTCGTAAAGCCAATTTATGCTCCATCCGAAAATGTGATCTTAGGCATCAAATGGAGGGTGTGACGCAATTGTATGGAGGATGTGACACGTCATGAGGCATGCAGAGGCCAAATCAAGCTCCATACTGCATCGATGTGTACCTCTCAAATGTTGTAACAATGCAGAGGGCTACGTATAGCTCCGGCATTGACATTATTGGTTGACAACTTCCTTCACGACAGCTTTGATTCGCGAAGCGCAAAAAAAGCATGTTTGCTCTGACTTCTGTGGCTACCGCATCGCAAGTAAAAAATGTACGGCCACTGCAGACGTCAGATTGACAATGCAGAGCCTTTCACTCACCCAAGCCAAGCTTGTCCCAACCTCCTATATATTTACCACCCTCCCTACCTTGCAGACACACTTACACCCCACATACCCTATGCACCCACACACCTACTCTCCCACCCACCAACACATTTTCGTATTCAGCATCCCTCACTCTTCCCTCACATTCATATACACAAACACACATACACACCTGCACACCCACACGCACACACATAGACATTGTATTGACATAGTATACATGCTATATTTCCCTGTTTGCATTGTCTTTATAGTGTGCATGTAGCCCATTGGCATCGGCTACTTCTATTGTTACTTCATAGAGAAGAACAGTTATTTGAAGAAAGAAGAGTACAGATTGTATTGGGGGAGGGGGAAAGGATATTGTCTCAATTTATGATAAGCTGGTCTTAGGCATCACTGTATGTAGCCTAGTGCACTCATCATTCTTCTCCATTGTTTCTTGTAGCTTCATTAGGGCTGCATTGGCACTTGTGAATTCCATCCTTTGCATTCCTTTTCATACCCACACTGCTGGGAAGCGGAGCTGAGACGTTATCCCCTTTTCCTCCAGGGACTGTTTGGTAATACTTGTGTCTCGCTCTCAGCTTAGCAGACAGGTCCTGGACGAACCAAATGGACCGGCCATGGATTTTGATCTCCTTTTCTCCCTGTGCTCCCAGAATGTTTATTTTGGTCTGATAGTTTCACAGTTTGAAGATTACCATGTGTGCGTAACCGGTGTGAAATGGCTAGTTAGTTAGCGGGGTGCGCACTAATAGCCTTTCAATTGGTGACGTCACTCGCTCTGAGACCTTAAAGTAGTTGTTTCCCTTGCTCTGCAAGGGTCATGGCTTTTGTGAAGGGATAGCTAACGATGCTTCGTGGGTGTCAGTTGTTGATGTGTGCAGAGGGTCCCTGGTTCTAACCCAGGTAAGGGCGAGTAGAGGGACGGAAGCAATACTGTTACACGTGGATATTTAGCATTTTTCTGTTTCACCCTAATCCTATGACATCGTTCCAGATCTTCTGGTGATATAGCCACGTCATGTTCCTATGATATCAGTTTGACCACGTAGCTGGAAAGGTCTCCTTTTTCCTCATCTTCCGGAAAGGACAATATTCAATGATAACAAGAAAAAACTGCTGATACACAACCAAATGTAGATCTGAGGGCCTTCAAAACCGTGTGCCAATCCCTGATATACATAAACCTTTACTAGCCCTAATGCCATTATTTATTTATACAACTCCCATTTGGATAATGTCTTTTCTGTCCACCTTGATCACGATAGTAGTGGACAGTCAACTCTAAAATAATCAATTCCTCAACTCCTTGCCCATTGACTCCGATTTCTTGGTGTCAAGCTTTGATTCCGCTAGCATTCAACTCCTCGACTCCTAAGATTCAGTATTTTTGCGATGGAGGAGACTGAGTAGGCTAGTTGCCGTAGGCTACTTACGAGTACACAAAGGCTTTTTATCATTTCGTTTTACCCACCTCCAGCCTTCACCTCCACCTCCTCTGTCCTTTCTCACCTTTTTTTGAAAAAGGCAAAAGTTCATCGAGGAGAGTCGGCGAGGAGAGTGAATGTGGATGGAAATCTGTGGATTGAGGCACGTTTTTTCCCGAGCCATATATCTCATGCTGGCTCCACGGTATCTTAATCTAACCATGATGGAAATACTGTCCAGCAGCTCAAATCAGCAAATAATGATTTTTATTAATATGATAATTCAATTATTATGGGGACACCTATACATTTGACAGCCAAGCACAAGTCGTGTGTAGCCTATCATCATCTAAATATTGAAATATCTTCAAGCCTAGAACAAAATCCTCCACTTCAGGCTTACATCATAAATACAAATAATTACTGGGGGCAGTTTAGAAAAAAACTAATCTTGTGGGAATTGTCTTCCGGAATTACACACATGCTTGGATAATAATTACATAACCAACGTCTTTAGTAATACTAGTCCCATCCGAATAGGGCTATATAACACGCCAAAGAAGGCTTATCGGCATAGAGTGCACCGCATCATCCCATTGGATCTGTCAAGGCTGCGCACAGCAGAAATATGAATGAAATGTTACAGTTCAGGGTTTCCAGAACTCGGGACCACACGAGGTGCACATTTTGTTTTTTGCCATAGCAATACACAGCTGATTCAAATAATAAACTAATCATCAAGCTTTGATAATTTAAATCAGCTGTGTAGTGTTAAGGCAAAAACCAAAGCATAGTAATTTTATAAGTTGATAAGCAAAAGGGCAGCATCATGCCCATGCCAATCCTCTCTAGAATTCACAATTTTTCTTCCTAGTAGGACTTTGCAATAATGAGGTTGTGTGTAGGTGTGTGTGGACAGGAGTCGACTGCAAGATCACCGCTAGATCACATTTCCCGCATTACTGACAGCTGTGTTGTTGACATGATAACTGGGCCGGAGTTCCAAACCTTCGAATGGATCATGTGACAAAAGCACTAGTTTCGATTGGCTGTTGCTTGCAACTCTACTGAACAAATATATAAATGTAACATGCAACCATTTCAAAGATGTTACTGAGTTACAGTTCATATAAGGAAATCAGTCAATTGAAATAAGGAATTAGGCCCTAATCTATGGATTTCACATGACTGGGAATACAGATATCCTTCCCTTGGTCACAGATACCTTAAAAAAAAAAGTTAGGGGCGGGGATCAGAAACCCAGTCAGTATCTGGTGTGACCACCGTTTGCCTCATGCAGCGCGACACATGTCCTTCTCATAGAGTTGATCAGGCTGTTGAATGTTGTCCCACTCCTCTTCAATGGCTGTGTGAAGTTGCTGGATATTGCCGGGAACTGGAACACGATGTCATACTCATTGATTCAGAGTATCCCAAACATGTTCAATGGGTGACATGCCTGGTAAGTATGGAGGCCATAGAAGAACTGGGACATTTTCAGCTTCCAGGAATTGTGTACAGATCCTTGCGACATGGGGCTGTCCATTATCATACTGAAACATGAGGAGATGGCGGCGGATGAATTGCACGACAATGGGCCTCAGGATCGCATCACACAATCTCTGTCCATTCAAATGGCCATTGATAAAACGCAATTGGGTTCGTAGTCTGTAGCTTTTGCCTGCCCATACCATAACCCCACCGCCACCCTGGGGCACTGTGTTCACAACGTTGACATCAGCAAACCACTCGCCCACACAACGCCCTACGTCTGCCTCTGCCTGTACAATTGAAACCGGGATTCATCGGTGAAGAGCACATTTCTCTAGTTTGTTGAATAAGACGACATGGAAGTATGTTAAGAATGACCAATCAAGCATATCCAAAATGTTTGTAGAATAAAAATTTAAAAAGAATAACAACATTGTCGGGTTATGCGTGAACTAGGTAATTTGACATGGGAGTAACTGGAGAACCCTACTCGGGGGCGTGGTCACGTTAAGCCATGCCACGCCGTGTGTATCTATGCCATCCATCTGGGCATGCTACCCACCTCGTGTTTGTTTCTCACTGTGTTATCAAGGTGACAGTGTGTAACTTGTTTGCCCTCACATTGACATGCCTTTAATACATTCAGTAATTCTCAAAATACCAACTATCTATAGTCTTTAATGACCAAGAAAACCTCTTAGACTCTCCCTGGGTTGTACCCTCTTCATCCCTTTCTCTATCCTGTGTTTCGCCTCGTCTCTGAGGAGGTAGGTGGAACGTTTCAAATGTTCCCAGTGTTGCAGATGGAAGCGCTGCAGAACACCGAGGCTGAAATCCTCTGGTGGGGGAGCGAGGGAAAGAGGGAGGGAGGGAGAGGGCGAGAGCGGTCGGCAGGAAGGGAAATTGATTCCCCTTCTGTCCGCCACCAGCACGCCATCTGATTAATGCCACGGCTCTGTGGAGGGCCCCTGGAGAAAGAATAATGTGTGTGTGTTTGCGTGTGTCCTCGTGCCTCTATGTGTTTAAACATTGTGTACTTGAGTGAGAATGTGTGTGGGTGTGTTACCTAGTGTGTGAGTGTGTTTGACCAGAAATAGAGAAGAAGAACAAAGGACAGAGAAGGAAAGCAGTGTTTGAAGTCCCCTGTGTCAAGGTGTGCCATCCCATTTTCTTCTTCTCTTTCTCCGTCTTCCTTCCTCTCTCTGATGAATATTCCTCTCCTGCTCTTGAGTCATAAGAGGTTTCTTTTACCCAGGAGGACCGGGAACAAACAATTGCCTGGGGAAGTGAGACGCCCATTTGCTCCATAACCCGTCTCCCCATCTCTTCCCCTATCTGTCCCTAATTGATTGAAGTCTATAAAGGCACCAGTACTGTTGTGTCCTGCCTTGATGTAAAAGGCCCATGAGACTTCCTGGGTAGACAGTGATGTCTGGTAGGTTGTTGGTTGGGGGTAAAGCGAAATGACATTATATTTAAAGTGCACAGAGCTAGGTGGTGGTAGAATTCCAAGGCAATCTATGCTGTGTCCTCTGTTGAGCTAGTGCAGAACCACTGCTCCTGGTTGTTTGAAGTACATACCGGGATACACAAGATTACTCCCAGCAAGGAGACTGTGTGTGTACACGTACATGCATGTGTCGCGAGGGGGTTATTTGCTTTTGTATTCAGGAAACACTAGTCCTTTTGAGAATACACACACGTATGCTCACATGCCGAACACCCAAAAACACAAACATTTACTCAATGGACACACATGACCACATTCCCACTAAACATTTGATGTCAGGCAATGTCTTCTGGAAGACATTTCTTGGTCCTCTGTCTTTTTGGGGTGCTTTTTTTGGTGAAGTTCGGACTGGCCTTTATTTCAACGTCCACGGATGTACATTTTTGGTCCGGTCCAGAACAAATCTGAACCAATTGTAGACGTCCACAGACCAAACATAGACGTCTAGAATTGGTTCAGATTTGGCCCGGACCGGGACCTTATCCGAACCAATTATAGACATCTATGTTTCACATGTTTGGACAGCACAGTACAGTAGAGCACAGCAGAGTACAGTACATTACAGTAAAGTAAAGAAAATACAAGACAATTCAGTAGAGCACACTAGAGTAAAGTAAAGAAAAGTCAAATATAGTGTACTGTATGGTCTGATGTGCTTTAGTCCACTGAACTAAACTGTACTCTTCTGAATTAAATTCGACTGTCATTTACTGTACTCCACTGAATTAAACTATACTGTAGTTTGCTCTACTGTACTGAATTAAACTATACTGTACTGTACTCTGCTGTACTTTACTATACTTTACAGTTCTCTACTATAATGAAAAACTCCACTGTACCGTACTGTACTGTAATCTACAAAATAAAACTTGACTGTCCTGTACCGTAACATGCCGTAGCGTATTGTATTGTACTCTGTATTGTGTTCTAATGTACTAAAATGTTCCGTACTGTACTGTGATGTTCAAACTTGTGAAACATAGCCTAGACGTCCATGATTCGTTCAGAATTGGATCTGGGACACCCTGACTATAGTGTTTACTTGTTTGAAGGCAAAGCTCATTAAAATAATACCCAGCATGCTTTGCAAGTGTTTGTTTTTACATTTACATTTTGGTTATTCAGCAGACGCTTTTAACCAGTGACTTAATCAGTGCATTCACATAAGGGAGAAAAACAAAAATATATCACCCCCCAAAAATTTCTGTTACTCAGAATGTTTTTGTGGTCTGTTCATTTATTCCATCTGTCAGAATTTTTAAACATGCCAGATTCAAAGCTTTTGAAAAAGCTGATGTAAGTGCCTGTTATAGATGGGTGCATTAATAAAAATGTTGTTGCATTTCTATCTTTCTATTTACAGTTGCGAAAAATGTGTACGGTAATAAAATGATTATTTAATTGAGGATGTATAGCATCTGAAATGTGGAAATATAATCAGTGACCAGGTTCATCATAGCACTTGATAGTTTTTGTGACTGCACTTTAAGAAACTTTCAAAGTTCTTGAAATTTTCCAGATTGACTAACCTTCATGTCTTAATAACCTTTTCAAATGTGAGTTCCAAATATCTCCAAAGGTCACCCCAGCATGAGTTGTTTTATGCACGTGATGTCAGAATGCCCTCTTTTGCAAAACTTGATTGTTACGCAACAGGACAGTTAACACATGCTGCCTGCTAATTATTTATAGGCTATGTTTCAACTTGTCAATTTCAAATTATTTTCTAACTAGTATTTTCTAACAACAGTTTGAATTGAGGGTTGTTCCACGTCCTCATTAATTCACATAGAAGTAGCCCATTTCAGTGTTGAGGACAATTTATGTTTGAGGCTTTACTGAGCAGGACAAACTTCCCTCTTCGAGGAGAGACCTTCCCAATTTTTTCTGGCTGGCGCTCGTATTACCTCCATAGTTTTTCTCCCTTACAAATAACTTTGGACATGTGTGCGTTCCTATCAAAGTAAGTGCCTTATTTTCTGTATATCGTGTTGTCGTTTCTACTGTAGCATGAAGTATGTATGTACAGTGGGGCAAAAAAGTATTTAGTATTTAGTCAGCCACTAATTGTGCAAGTCCTTTGACAGCTCTTTGGTCTTGGCCATAGTGGAGTTTGGAGTGTGACTGTTTGAGGTTGTGGACAGGTGTCTTTTATACTGATAACAAGTTCCAACAGGTGCCATTAATACAGGTAACGAGTGGAGGACAGAGGAGCCTCTTAAAGAGGAAGTTACAGGTCTGTGATAGCCAGAAATCTTGCTTGTTTGTAGGTGACCAAATACTTATTTTCCACCATAATTTGCAAATAAATTCATTAAAAATCCTACAATGTCATTTTCTGGATTTCTTTTCTCATTTTGTCTGTCATAGTTGAAGTGTACCTATGATGAAAATTACAGGCCTCTCTCATCTTTTTAAGTGGGGGAACTTGCACAATTGGTGGCTGACTAAATACTTTTTTTGCCCCACTGTATGTATGTATGTATGTATGTATGAATGAATGTATGTATGTATGTATGTATGGAGCATAATGTACTTACAGTTTTATTCATATTTTGAAGTCCCGGTGACAAATAATGCATTTCGATTATTGCATAGCTTGTAATGGACACCTCTGTGTGTAAAATACTTTTTTGAAGGTTGTACTGATTATAATGAGCCAATGCTAAGCTATTTACCAGCTATGTGTGTTGCGTCATGTTTGTTGACAGTATACAATGCATTCTGGGTGTCACATAAATGTCTGTCAGACCAAAGATGTCACAATGTGGTGAAGGAGTGATTCACTCAACTTTCAGTTAAACTTCCGGAAGTGAATGAAGGGAAGCGAATGATCATAGACGACACCCCCCTTCAACATACATACTGTAAACAGACCAAAGTCATCTTGTCTCCTCTTATTGTTGTTGGTTGACGTGAAAAACAAACATTGCGGCACGCACAAACTACCTATCGTCAGATTACTTTCTATTTCTAAATAGTGTTTTACTCAATTATTTCGATCAATGTTGAGCTCACCAATGATGTGATGAATTATAGATAGTAATTGCTATTAGCTAATTCATATTTTGTTTACTGTCAGCTGAGAGTTATTCTAAATATGACCGCATGTGTTATGTCAATATTCCCTCAATTAGCACTAGGACTATAGCTTACATTTTCATGTTTGGATGATTGTGTATGCTGTTGCAACTTTTGTGAATGACAGAACATTGCATCCAATAAACTTGTCACATTCAGGACATAACTTTGTAAGGACTGTGTTTGTGCAAAATGTTTCTGTGAAAAGAAACGTGTGGCAAATTCAAATGCTGACTGTTGAATCAATCGAAACTGGACGTTCGAAATAAGCATCCTAATTAAACCCATTTGAGCGTACGCTGCAGGGACCACTGTAAAATGGTCACCCGTTTGTTGGTACGTGTGAAAAGGTTAAAGTAACAGGCTGACTACACTGCTTGCGGTGTATTCAATTATTTCACCCATCCTGCTCGCTCGCGCGCACGCGCGCCAACGAGCATCTGCGATGTCAAGGGCTAAAATAGAAGTCAGTTCTATTTCTGATGCAGATTGTGCTGTAAGTCCTGCCTCTCCCATCTCCTCAATGGTTTATAGAAGCAAGTACCCATGTGCCATCTCCTCATTGGTTATACCCACGTGGGTGACTGAAGACGAACGAGGTCAGTGGCGGTAATGCACCTAATTTATGAAAGTTGCCAATCGGAATATAAAGACAAGAGAAGAAAAAGCCTGGAAGGATGAGAGATGACTAGAAACGATTCAGTTGACCTTTTTATGTGTGGATTAATTGGTGGAGTAGAGGACCTTCTGCATTTCAAGTAAAATAACTCAATGTTTATATCCCAGGACAAATTAGCTAGCAGCAGCAAGCTAGCTAAATAGGACAAATTAGATAGCAAGTGCAAGCTAGCTAGCTAAATTGCCATAAATGTTTAATGCTTTTCAACCTGTCCCCAAATTAATATAATTGGTTCAGAGTTTGTTTTGATATTTTAACCTGTGTGTCGTGATCGCGTTTGGTTTGGGGGGACAACATACATTTAAGCATGATGGTGCACGATGGCGCACACGCACAGCCGGTTTCGGTTCCATGTAAGGATGGACTGTCCTTTCTCTTTGCTTATTTGAGCTGTTTTTGCCATAATATGGACTTGGTCTTTTACCAAATAGGGCTATCTTCTATATAACACCCCTACCTTGTCACAACACAACTGATTGGCTCAAACACATTAAGAAAGAGTTTGAACTTTTAACAAGGCACACCTGTTAATTGAAATGCATTCCAGGTGACTACCACATGAAGCTGGTTGAGAGAATGCCAAGCGTGTGCAAAGCTGTAATTTTGGCAAAGGGTGGCTACTTTGAAGAATCTTAAATATATATATTTTTTGTTGATTACTCCCTTATTCCATATGTGTTATTTCATAGTTTTGATGTCTTCACTATTATTCTACAATGTAGAAAATAGTAAAAAATAAAGAAGAACCATGGAATGAGTAGGTGTGTCCAAACTTTAGACTGGTACTGTATGTTTAACGCCCAGAAATCCGGATAATACGTATTTTTGACATCAATATAAGATGTTTTTTCGACATCCGGAATAGAAGTCTTCCAACGTTTAATAAGCACCTAAAATGCACGTGATGTCAACATTTGGAAAATACGTTTCTCCACCATAATTGTGCTTACTGTGTTCTCTCGTACATTAACAAAGCCAAATCTACCCAACTGTCATCCACCCACCAGATCAACAAAAGCAACAACACATTAACATACAGTGCATATACAGAACAGTACAGTGTCCCAGCCACTGCCTTCAGGGCTTTGAAATCACTTTAAGCCAGAGTATGTAGTGCCCCCTACTGGCCTTCTAGGCCCATTTTCACTTTCCAGATTGTCCTCCATCCAGCTCCCGACCAGGCATGACCCTGCTTAGCTACCTACAGGAAACATCAAACTGAGGGATATAGTGAGGGCAGAAAGGCTGCTACTTAAAACGTCAGCAGTCTGCGGTTGTGTTGCAGACTGTGCATAGGGGCGGCCCTCCTGCATGCTGCAATATTGACAATCCTACCACAGAAGCCCCTACTCCCTCCAAATATGGGATCAGAGGTGTGGGGTGGGAAGGCAGGTGGGGAGGGGGGTTGTACTTGTTGGGCTTCCACAGTCTATTTAAGGTCAGAATAGAGTTCAAGACTGTTAAAATTGTTTATGAATAATTAGAGGTTGGGAAACGTGGTCCTTGGCCAGAGCCAACGTCATGATCACACAAACACAACGGAAAATAACTGCTGCTGTGGACAGATTGCAACATTTGCAACGGTCTGAGAAACAGGGCCGATCTGCCTCCTGTATTAATATCCTAAATGAATAGGAGCAGCCTCGTGGGTCTCTTAAGCGCTGAAATGCACCTTCAGTGATATTAATGAGGTTTCGCAGCTTATTCAGCCTATTTATTATTCGCTAACCGAAAGGGAAAAACGGGGGCATCCATTTAGCTCAATGTTGCGAGAGGTTTTTGTGCAGACGTCATTGAGTTTTTTCTCCAAACAAAGCAAATTTGGTGATGATAACAGAACATTTAAGCAGACCTTATTTACGCGAAGTGCACCCGTGGCAATACCGCCTTGTTGCTGATTGTGCACTGTGATCAATTCACCTTGGTGATGTCACAATTTGGTTTGTCACTGATCAGGAAGAAAATATCCCAAATCTGTAGGTTTGAAAGCATCTGGAGCTTCCCCTGCCCAATTTTCCTTCATCCATATTTTATGAGAAAATACATTTGTATCTCAATTAAGTTCCCCTTTCTACTAATCACTCAACAGAAGATGAACTTGTGTTCATTGAGAAATTAAATGAATCCGAAAAACCCGGACACAGATGATGATGATCCACTCTCCACCCATATGATTTCGCAAAACAATCATGTGGGCCAGACCCGAAAGGTTTATTGACATAGGCGGCAGGGCCAACGTGGTAATGACTTATGGATATCTTCTCCAAAAACATATGGATATTAAAAATAAGAGATTCAGACATGCTATGAGACAAGATCTCATACTGGCAACACAGCCACCTGTCAATTGATTGGACATGATTTGGAAAGGCATACACCTGCATTCGTGAAAATATTAAATATTGTGTTGAGGCATATTTTTTGAAGGTCCCCAAATTTTCATTCTTAAATGGAAGAAGTTTGGAACCACCAAAACTCTTCATAGAGCTGGCCGCCCAGCAAAACTGAGCAATAAAGGTCCTTATTCTAAAATTTATTAAATAAAACATGTTCCTCATCAATCTATGCAAACATTTCTAAAACAAGATTCCTGTTTTTGCTTTGTCATTATGTAGCGCTGTGCTATTGCTGTGGGGATGTTTTTCAGAGGGACTTGTCAGGTTTGAGGGATAAAAACATTTAATTAATTTTAAAATAAGGCTGTAAAATAACAAATTATGGAGAAAGTCAAGGGGTCTGAATACTTTCCGAATGCACTGCACACGTCCACAAAGGCAGTCACTGATGTTCACTATGCCTGTTTTTTTATTTTACATTTGCAAACATCTAAAAACAATTTAATTAATTTTAAAATAAGGCTTTGTGAACTCTAAAAACAACTTTGTGAACTTACTTTGCTCTCGGCTCACAGCGCTAAGCACACAGCCAAGACAACACTGCACGGGCTCACTTCAAAGACAATAGGTGTAATTTACACCTGGGTCTCAGAGTGCATTTATCCCATACATGATTGACTGGTAAATGGATTCCCTGGCTGTGTAATAGCAGTCTACTGCCATCATGGCAGTGGGAGGCGGCACTTTGTTTGCTTGAGAGGGTTTATTACAGGCCATGTGAGTGAGTGAGTGAGTGAGTGAGTGAGTGAGTGAGTGAGTGAGTGAGTGAGTGAGTGAGTGTGTGCGTGCGTGTCGTGCTTGTGTGTGTGTACATGTACACGTGTGTTGTCCTATGTCTGTGAAAGGCTTGGCAGGGCAGGGACTGGCCAGAGAATGTCATTTGGACCATGCCAATCTTGACAATGTGGTTCTGTTGCTCTCTTCCATCTTGTCAGACGCTCTCTCATGCCAGTGATAGGTATAATCTGAGATACCCTGGAAAGCCATGAGGCGAGGCATTGAGTTTACCTTCTGCTGTCTATTCAAGTGTTCTCTCCCCCTCAATCTGCTCTCTAGTGGAGGATATCTATTTGGCCTTCTCTGCTCACAGGCCCTGTGGCGCAATGGATAACACTTCTAGATTTGATTGGTGAAAATGTAAAGAGAATGTGGGTTTGATTCCCACCAGATACATGTGGTTTTATTTCCCTCCGCCTTTCCTGGTTGTCTCTTTAGGGTTATAAATGGTGCCCTGAGTCCCTATCATCCTCCAGTTTTTCAAGGCTACTTTTAAAGAGAAGGGCTTTGTTGGGCACAGGTGAGATATGCACCCCACTACTAAGCATCTGGGCTGCACACACAGCAATACACATTTTAACCTTGCAAAATGCCTGGTCAGTCTGTATTATTCCTCGATTGTGTAGTGCTTGCTATAACATTTTGTAGTATAGTGGAGAATCCTCAACCATGTATTGCATACTATAGCATTTTGGGTCCCTCTTTAAATGACGTTCAGCTTATAAAGCCTTCATAATGCCTTCATAAGAACCACATAAGTGTGTTATAAAGCATCTTTAACACTACATAAAATGTGTTACAAAGCATCTTTAATCTTTAACCATTTTTATATCATGCTTTTTAAAGGGTTCTTAAATGTGGCATAACTTTGTGACATCATCACCAATATCAAATGTGACGTACCCACTATGTGAAATATGATATAAACATGTGCTTTATAAAGGGTGGCAAATTGTGCTGAAGGATGGCACGATCTAAAGGGAAGTAATTAGTCAGTAATTAGTCAGATTACACCTAATTTCGTTTGGTTAATGCTATTCGGGATCCTTATGACATCCCTTCCCTAAACCCCAACCCTAACATGAACCTCTACCCTAACCCCAACCCGAACCTTAACCATAACCATAACCATAACCATAACCCTTACCTAATCCTAACTTTGACCCTTATTTTAAACCGTTTTACATTTCAATTTCAATGGGGTCCTAAGGATCCAGAATAGCAAGGACCAATCTTGTTCCCAGACACTTCTGCCCAAATGCGCAGAAGGTCTGGTGGACCAACGCATTAAACTTGGCCTTCGTTAGCCAATACAGAGTGCAGGGTGAATCATTACTCACTGGTTTAATCTACCCATCAATCATCTCCCACAACACCTTCCCCTAACGTGTCTGGTGCATCTCTGTCTTATCGGTTCAACGTCTTGGCCGTCGCACCAGCCTGACATCTTGGCTGTTGTATTAGCCCGACGTCTTGGCAATAAAGAGATTAGGGTTAGGTTTAAAATTCAATTTTAAGAATAATATTTGTGGAAATGGGCAGGATTTAGCCATAATTATGACTTTGTGGCTATGTTAACTAGTAATGAGAAGGGAGAATGATTTTTGCTAGCAAAGCCTGATGACAAACACTTTACTCAGTTAGGATCACCACTTTATTTTAAGAATGTGAAATGTCAGAGTAATAGTAGAGAGAATGATTTATTTCAGCTTTTATTTCTTTCATCACATTCCCAGTCGGTCAGAAGTTTACATACACTCAATTAGTATTCGGTAGCATTGCCTTTAAATTGTTGAACTTGGGTCAAACGTTTCGGGTAGCCTTCCATAAGCTTCCCACAAAAAGTTGGGGGATTTTTGGCCCCTTCATCTTGACAGAGCTGGTGTAACTGAGTCAGGTTTGTAGGGCTCCTTGCTCGCACACGCTTTTTCAGTTCTGCCCACACATTTTCTGTAGGATTGAGGTCAGTGCTTTGTGATGGCCACTCCAATACCTTGTCTTTGTTGTCCTTAAGCCATGTGGCCACAACTTTGGAAGTATGCTTGGGGTCATTGTTCATTTGGAAGACCCATTTGCGAACAAGCTTTAACTTCTGATGTCTTGAGATTTTTCTTTAATATATCCACATAATTTTCCTTCCTCATGATGCCATCTATTTTGTGAAGTGCACCAGTCCCTCCTGCAACAAAGCACACCCACAATATGAGGCTGCCACTCCCATGCTTCACTGTTGGGATGGTGTTCTTTCGCTTGAAAGCCTCCCCATTATTCCTCCAAAAATAATGATGGTCATTATGGCCAAACAGTTCCATTTTTGTTTCATCAGACCAGAGCTAATTTCTCCAAAAAGTATGATCTTTGTCCCCATGTGCAGTTGCAAACCGTGGCTTTTTTATGGCGGTTTTGAAGCAGTGGCTTCTTCCTTGCTGGCTGTGTGTTCCCATGGTTTTTATACTTGCGTACAGATGATTAGCCTATCAGAAGCTGGAATTTTCCAAGCTGTTTAAAGGCACAGTCAACTTAGTGTATGTAGACTTCTGACCCACTGGAATTGTGACACCGTGAATTATAAGTGTAAACAATTGTTGGAAAAATTACTTGTTACATGCACAAAGTAGATGTCCTAACCGACTTGCCAAAACTCTAGCTTGTTAGCAAGACATTTGTGGAGTGGTCGAAAAACTTGTTTTAATGGCTCCAACCTAAGTGTATGTAAACTTCCAACTTCAACCGTACATGTTCCTCATGACACAAACATGCACACAACAAAAACAAACACTACCGCATGGTGCTGGGCCCTGTCAGGTCCTTGACTCATTGACCTACTCCCCTGATGAAAGATTAGCCACAAAATGTTGGCATCGTTGTACGAGGTTGTAATCAAGAAGATGAATACCTGGTGTGCCATGGTGGAATAATAACCCAAAGATACCTCAATAGAAAATGAGTCGTGAAAGTCACTCAGTTAAATACTACTTGAGTAAAGGCTAAAAGTATTTGTTTTTAAATATACTTAAGTATCAAAAGTAAAAGTATAAATAATTTCAAATTGTGTATATTTAGCAAATCAGACAGCAACATATTTTTTTAAATTACGGATTGCCAGTGGCACAATCCAACACTCAGACATAATTTACAAATAAAGTATTTCTGTTTAGTGAGTCCTCCAGATCAGAGGCAGTAGGGATGACCATGGATGTTTTCTAGATAAGTGCGAAAACTTAACCATTTTCCCATCTTGCTAAGCATTCAAAATGTAATGTACTTTCAAGTATGTCAGTGAAAATGTATGGAGTAAAGAGGAAATCATTTTCTTTAGGATTGTATTGAAGTAAAAGTAAACGTTGTAAAAGAGTATAAATAGTCAAATAAAGTACAGTTACACCAAAAAACTACTTAAAACTTCTCTAGGATAGGGGGCAGCATTCGGAATTTTGGATGAAATGCATGCCCAAATTCAACTGCCTGATAGGATATGCATATTAATAGTCAATTTGGATAGAAAACACTCTGAAGTTTCTAAAAATGTTTTAATCATGTCTGTGAGTATAAAATAACTTATTTAGCAGGCGAAACCCCGAGGACAAACCATTCAGATTTTTCTTTTTTAGGTCACTCTCTTTTCAATGAGATTTTATTGGGAATCCAGATTTCTAAGGGACCTTCTTGCAGTTCCTATCGCTTCCACTGGATGTCAACAGTCTTTAGAAATAGGTTGAGATTTTTCCTTTGCGTAATGAAGATGTACGGACATCTTGAACGAGGGTCACTTGAAGTGTACTGTTAGATAGAAGCGCGTGACCAGAAAGCAAGCTACAGTTTGTTTTCCTCCTGTATTGAACACAGATCATCCCGTCTTCAATTTTATCGATTATTTACTTTAAAAAATACCTAAAGTTGTATTAAAAAAAGTAGTTTGAAATGTTTTGGGATAACTTTTGAGATATTTTGTAGTCACGTTGCGCAAGTTGGAACCAGTGTTTTTCTGGATCAAACGCGCCAAATAAAGTTACATTTTGGATATATATCGATGGAATTAATCGAACAAAAGGACCATTTGTGATGTTCATGGAACATATTGGAGTGCCAACAAAAGAAGCTTGTCAAAGGTAAGGCATGAATTCTATTTTTATTTCTGCGTTATGTGTCGCGCCTGCAGGGTTGAAATATGCTTCTCTCTCTTTGTTTTCTATGGTGCTATCCTCAGATAACAGCATCGTTTGCTTTCGCTGAAAAGCCTTTTGAAATCTGACATGTTGGCTGGATTCACAACAAGTGTAGCTTTAATTTGCTATCTTGCATGTGTGATTTAATGAAAGTTTGATTTTTATAGTAATTTACTTGAATTTGGCACTCTGCATTTTCACTGGCTTTTGGGTCCCACATATCCCAGAGCGGTTTTAAGTAGCACTTTAAATTATTTTTACTTAAGTACTTTACACCACTACTCCAAAACCTCTTGGCTCTGACACACAAGAGCAAGCTTTGCAGGTCCATCAACCCATCTAAATAATATATTTCGCACCATACAGTAACCTGTGGATCATGTGAGACCCTTCATAAAACAGCAGAACATTTATAACATATTAATTGACAATATGTATTGTCCTGTAATACTTTCTTTGAAGTGAGACACCTTCAGTCATTCACAACACACCCATAAAGACTCTATATCTCATCTACAATGTACTTTAAAGTCAGTATCCTCCCATATAGCATTCTTGTCTTTCTCCACGATCAGAGACCCAGTGTTATTGCCTCACAGATTTGGTCCTCCGTCCACCACAGCCTATAGTGAGGACACGACAGTCAGGATTGGAGGTTGTTTTCCTAACGTCCTGAAGACTAGAACTAGCTAGCTATCTGGTAAATGAGGCGTTGCTCTTGCAAGTAGTGTGCTTATGAGAACCAATCAAAACTTTGCTCAAAGTCCCTCAAAAATATAGCAAACCTCCCTTTTTACAAGCCTGAGTTACCAGACCAGTGAATCACACTTGCTGTGTAGTCATGTGGGTCATGCGTCAGCCAGGCTATCATATGACTGCGTGTGTGTGAATATTCTATTTGTGGATCTTCTTCTGCATTTAATATATGTCATTTAGCGGACACTTTTTATCCAAATAATTAATGTGAGCATTTCTGTGTGTGTGTGTGTGTGTGTGTGTGTGTGTGTGTGTGTGTGTGTGTGTGTGTGTGTGTGTCCATGTATCTCTGTCTGCAGACATTTGAATGTGTGTGCGTTGACCTCAACTCTGGGATTCTCTATCTACCACTGGAGCCTTCATTAAAAGCCTTGGGGCTGGAGGACCTAGAGTAAGGCAGAGGTAATTACACTGGCTTAATGTATGCTTAAGACTGACCCTGCAAGATAGCCACAGCCAAGGGAATAAACTAGTTGATCACATGATTAAGATAATGAACAGGGCTGCCCCCTTAATTCGTTTGGTCTTCAGCTAGAGGGGGTCACTGCATTGGATCTCATCCACCGGTCTGTTATGGAGTAAGTGCTGGTCTTAAACCAGTTTCCTAAATAGGTAGAGACCAGTGTTACCTAATTGCTGATCCCCCAGCTAGCATATTTGGTTACTTTCCACACACAGAGATGCGTACAAAGCTCTCCCTCGCCCTCTATTTGGCAAATCTGACCATAACTCTATCCTCCGGATTCCTGCTTACAAGCAAAAACTGAAGCAGGAAGTACCAGTGACTCGCTCAATAAGGAAATGGTCAGAGGAAGCAGATGCTAAGCTACAGGACTGTTAAGCTAGCACAGACTTGAATATATTCCGGGATTCTTCCGCTGGCATTGAGGAGTACACCACAGAAGTCACTGGCTTCAGCAATAAGTGCATTGATGACGTCGTCCCCACAGTGACCGTACGTACATACCCCAACCAGAAGCCAAGGATTACAGGCAACATCCGCACTGAGCTAAAGGGTAGAGCTGCCGATTTCAAGGATCGGGACGCTTATAAGAAATCCCGCTATGCCCTCAGACGAACCATCAAACAGGCAAAGCGGCAATACAGGACTAAGATTGAATCGTACTACACCGGCTCCGACGCTCGTCGGATGTGGCAGGGCTTGCAAACTATTATGGACTACAAAGGGAAGCACAGCTGCAAGCTGCCCAGGGACATGTGCCTACCAGATGAGCTAAATAACTTCTATGCTCGCTTCGAGGCAAGCAACACTGAAGCATTCATGAGAGCATCAGCTGTTCCGGAAGACTGTGTGATAACGCTCTCCATAGCCGATGTGAGTAAGACCTTTAAACGGATTAACATTCACAAGGCTGCAAGGCCAGACGAATTACCAGGATGTGTACTCTGAGCATGCGCTGACCAACTGGCAAGTGTCTTCACTGACATTTTCAACCTATACCTGAATGAGTCTGTAATACCAACATGTTCCAAGCAGACCACGACAGTCCCTGTGCCCAAGAACACCAAGGTAACCTGCCTAAATGACTACCGACCTGTAGCACTCATATCTATAGCCATGAAGTGCTTTGAAAAGCTGGTCATGGCTCACATCAACACCATTTTCCCAGAAACACAAGACCCGCTCCAATTTGCATACCGCCCTAACAGATCCACAGATGATGCAATCTCTATTGCACTCCACACTGCCCTTTCACACCTGGACAAGAGGAACACCTACTTGAGAATGCTGTTCATTGACTACAGCTACATCACTGAGCTAAGGACCCTGGGATTAAACACCTCCCTCTGCAACTGGATCTTGGACTTCCTGACGGGCCGCCCCCAGGTGGTAAGGGTAGGTAACAACACATCGGCCACGCTGATACTCAACACAGGGTCCCCTCAGGGGTGCATGCTCAGTTACCTCCTGTACTCCCTGTTCACTCATGACTGCATGGCCAAGCACGACTCCAACACCATCCTTAAGTTTGCCAATGACGGGCCTCCCGAGTGGTGATGTAGTTTATGGCGCTGCATCGCACTGCTAGCTGTGCAACTAGAGATTCTGGGTTTGAGTCCAGGCTCTGTCGCAGCTGGCCAAGACTGGGAGACCCGTGGGGCGGCACACAATTGGTCCAGCTTCGTCCGGGTTAGGGGGGGGTTTGGCCGGCAGGGATGTTCTTGTCCCATTGGTCCTCAGATCCTCCAAAAGTTTCTACAGCTGCACCATCGAGAGCATCACAGGCTAGTATTGCAACTGCTCGGCCTTCGACCTCAAGGCACTACAGAGGGTAGTGCGTACTGCCCAGTACATCACTGGGGCCAAGCATCCTGCCGTCCAGGCCTTCTATACCAGGCGGTGTCACAGGAAGGCCCCAAAAATGAGTAAGGACTCCACAGCCACCCTAGTCATAGACTGTTCTCTCTGCTACCGTACGGCAAGCAGTATCGGAGCACCAAGTCTAGGTCAAAAAGGCTTCTTAACAGCTTCTACCCCCAAGCCATAAGACTCTTGAACAGTTAATCAAATGGCTACCCGGACTATTTACATCACTAGTGCCGGTATATAGCATATGCATTCCTGCCTCAGAGGTTTACGCCAATCAGTATGAGTCAACCATGACGAAAGATCATGGCCTGCTCTGTACCCAAGTGTCTCTCCCAATCAGGTTTCCTGGGCTTGGGGCTTGTGTCTAAGGACTGGGCCACATACTGCTCAAAGCATAGCCGGCGGAGCATGAATCCCTTTTCATTACTTTCTATTAGGGCCCCATAATAAAAACTCAATGGCAATTTCACTGAGGCAGAGCCCAGGGTCTGTGCATCAGTATCAAGCATTTCGCAAGTATTAAACTTAGTGGGATGGTTTGATCTCCTGAAGAGATGAGCCAGGGGAAAGTATCTAAAGTACCTCACTCTCATTCCCTGCTGATTCACGGTGGTGACAATAGGTAAAATGTAAATCAATCAATCACATTTTATTTATAACATTTGCCGAATATAACGGGTGTAGACTTAACCGTGAAATGCTTGCTTACAAACCCTTCCCAATGATGCAGAGTAAAAAAGAAAAATACAAATAACAATAACACAAGAGGAATAAAATACACAAGAATGGAGCTATATACAGGAAGTACCAGTACCAGATCAATGTGCAGAGGTACGAGATATTTGAGGTAGATATGGACATTAAGGGGCAGTGTAAAGTAACTAGGCATCAGGATAGATAATAATAAGAGTGAAATAAAGAACAGAGTAACAGAAGCATATGATGAGTGTAAAAGTGTGTGTGCGTGGTGGGTATGCCTGTGTGTGTTATGTGTGTGTGCCAATGGTATGTAGTGCATGTGTGTGGGTTATGTGTGAGAGTGTCAGTGTAGTGTGTGTGTGTGTGTGTGTGTGTGTGTGTGTGTGAGAGTGAGTGTGTATTTACATTGACATTTTAGTCATTTAGCGACTTAAAGTGGTTCCTCCAGAACAGTTTAATTACATTTACATTTACATTTAAGTCATTTAGCAGACGCTCTTATCCAGAGCGAATTACCTCTGGTTATGGACAATTTTTCCAGCAATAAAGCTTCCACGGCCTGTTCCTCAGACAGTGAACATCTGGTAATATCTACATTTTCGAAAAGTAAAGAAAACAGCTTATTTTTTGTAGATATGAAAACTAACAGATATGACCGTTCAATCTAAAGCAGCAGAATTCATTTTCAGGAGACGTCAATACAGCCCAGAAAGCTGAACACCACACTGGTATTGTGGTTGTTCATTAGGTGATGGGAAATATGCAATGATACCTGCGCCATCTACACGCTGCAAAGAATCCCTAACTGTTCGCCATTGTACACCATGGCCCATTGCTTGGAGACTTCCTTACCCTATTCTAAAGCCACATGGGGCATATTTGCCTTAATGACCCTGACTTTCTGGTCTAACTCTTCATCTGACATATCAGAATAACATTCCCTGTGTTCTTTCATCCTTCTTGTAAAAAAAAGCTAACCGTTACGCTGTCATGAAATATGATTATATATCAACTATGAAACATGACATGGCCTGCTTATGAGTTGCCATGAAAGAAAGTTAGATTGATTCAACTGAAAATGGCGAGAACAGGCGTTCGTAGCTAAATGCTTTTGGTAAGCTTGAGAATAATAATTGCATGATTTACAGTGGGGCAAAAAAAGTATTTAGTCAGCCACCAATTGTGCAAGTTCTCCCACTTAAAAAGATGAAAGAGGCCTGTAATTATCATCATAGGTACAGTTCAACTATGACAGACAAAATGTGGGAAAAAAATCCAGAAAATCACATTGTAGGATTTTTTTAATGAATTTATTTGCAAATTATGGTTTAAGTGGGAGAACTTGCACATTTGGTGGCTGACTAAATACTTTTTTGGGGAGAACAAGTATTTGAAACACTGCCGATTTTGCAGGTTTTCCTACTTACAAAGCATGTAGAGGTCTGTAATTTGTATCATAGGTACACTTCAACTGTGAGAGATGGAATCTAAAACAAAATCCAGAAAATCACATTGTATGACTTTTAAGTAATTAATTTGCACAATATTTAAATTTCAGCCATTTTTTCTGTTACTGCAAATCAAATCAAAAGTTTGTCACGTGCGCCGAATACAACAGGTGTAGTAGATCTTACAGTGAAATGCTTACTTACAGGCTCTAACCTATAGTGCAAAAAGTTATTAGGTGAACTATAGGTAGGTAAACAAATATAAACAGCAGTAAAAAGACAGTGAAAAAATAACAGTAGCGAGGCCACATACAGACACCGGTTAGTCGGGCTTATTGAGGTAGTATTTACATGCAGATATGGTTAAAGTGACTATGCATATATGATAAACAGAGAGTAGCAGCAGCGTAAAAGAGGGGTTGGAGGGGGGGAACACAATGCAAATAGTCCGGGTAGCCATTTGGTTACCTGTTCAGGAGTCTTATGGTTATTATTCTGGCACAACCCGGGCCAGGTCTCTGACCTCCTCCCCATAGGCTGTATTGTCGTTGTCGGTGATCAGGCCTACCACTGTTGTCTCGTCTGCAAACTTAATGATGGTGTTGGAGTCGTGCCTGGCCCTGCAGTCGTGGGCGAACAGGGATCATAGGATTTCTCCTGGTCTGACTAACATTGCTGTAGCTCTGCCACTTTCCACCTCACGTGCGGAAGGCCGACATAGGCGGATGTGGTCGATTGAGACACAACCCATACAAACAGACATATTTGTATGTTAATTAGATTCACATTTGTGTTTGTCAATCGACTTCAGGGGGTGAAACTCTTTGAAGAGGCAGTGTTTCAGATGTTTTCAGAAGATGGGCAGGGACTCAGCTATCCTAGCTTCAGCGGGAAGCTGGATCCACCATTTGGGTGCCAGGACAGAGAAAAGCTTGGACTGGGCTGAGTGGGTGCTGTCCTGCCATAGGGGTGGGAGGGCCAAGACACCAGAGGTGGCAAAATGGAGTGCTCGGTTTGGGGTTAGGGTTTTAGCATAGCCTAAAAGGTAGGGAGGGACATTTCCTCTTGCTGCTCGGTAGGAAAGTACCCCATGGTCTTGCAGTGGATGCGAGCTTCAACTGGAAGCCAGTGGAATGTGCAGTGGAGCAGGATGACATGGGAGAGCTTGGGAAGGTTGAACACCAGGCAGGCTGCAGCATTCTGGATAAGTTGCTAGGTTGTGTATACTGTATATAGTCTTGTGAATTTACCTAGAGTCAGCGCAGATGGTCTGGGTAACAACAACCCTCTGTAGTGCTTTCGGTCAAGGGTGGTGCATTTGCAACACCAAGCGATAAGGAAGCCAGTCAACTTTTTGAGTATCCGAGGGCCCATGCCAATTTTTTCAGCTGTCGTGCCCTCGTCACGACTGTGCAAGTGTGTGTCGGGAGTGATGTGGACGCCAAGGAACTTGAAGCTCTCGTTTTGCTCCACTACTGCCCTGTCGAAGTGGATGGGCGCATGCTTTCCCCTCTTTCCCTTGTTGTCCACGATCAGCTCCTTGGTTTTACTGATGTTGAGGGAGAAGTTGTTGTCATGGCACCACACGGTCAAGTCTCGGTACTCCTCTGTGTAGTTTGTCTCATCGGCGTCAGTGATCAGGCCTACCACCTTTGTGTCTTCAGCAAACTTGATGATGGTGTTGGAGTTGTGCATGGCCACTCAGTCATGGGTGAACAGGGAGTACAGGAGGGGACTTATGGTGCGTTCAGAAAAATATGAGGTCAAATCATGACATCAGTGATCTTCCGGTAGGAAAGTTGGAGCTCTAGGAAGAGGCCTGACTTCTCAAGTTGTTGTTGCCTACCCTCATCACCTGGGGCCGTCCTGTCAATAAGTCCAGGATCCAGTTACAGAGGGAGGTATTCAGTCCCAGGGTCCCCAGCTTGGTGATGAGCTTGGAGGGGACTACGCTGAGCTTTAGTATATGAACAACATTCTCACATAGTTAATTCCCATCTTGTCCAGGCGGGAGATGGCAATGTCTGTGAATCTGTTAGGGTGGTATGCACATTGGATTGTGACCAAGGTGTCTGGAATGACAGTTTAATATGTGGCATGACCAGCCTTTAAAAGCACTTCATAATTACAGATTTGAGTGCTACAGGGCGATAGTTATTTAGGGAGGTAACTATGGAGTTCTTGGAAACAGGGACAATGGTGGTCAGCTTGAAACATGTTGGGCTTAAATACTGGTACAAGGATAGATCAAAATGTCTGTGAATACACTTGCCAGCTGGTTTGTGCATGCTTTGAGAACGCGCCCCCCGGCGGCCTTGTGAGTGTTAACCTGTTTAAACGTTTTACTCACATCAGAGACTGAGATCGCACAGTCATCCGGAACAACAGGAGCTTCACAAAAGACTCCTCGAAGCGAGCATAAAAGGCATTTAGCTGGTTTAGGAGTCACTGCATCACTGGGCATCTCACGGCTGGGTTTCCCTTTGTAATCAGTTACTGTCTGCAAGCCCTGCCGGTTTAGTAGGATTCCACCTTCCACCTATATTGTCCTTTTGCTTGTCTGATGTCTCATTAGCGGGCTTTCTTGTATGTGTCCATGTCCATGTCCCATTTCTTATAATCGGTAGCTCTAGCCTTTAGCCCAGTGTAGATATTGACTGTAATCCATAGTTTGGATAAGTTGGATAAGTTCTTATAGTCACTGTTAGGATGACATTGTCTATGCACTTAATGATGAAGCCCATGACTGATGTGGTAACTATTCAATGCTATCAGATGAATCCCAAAATATATCTCATTCTATACTAGAAAAACTGTCTTGTAGCTTTGCGTTTGCTTCGGACCACTTCTTTATTAAGCGTGTCACTGGTACTTCCTGTTTGAGCTTTTGTTTGTAAACAGGAAGCAGGAGAATAGAGTCATGGTCAGATTTGCCGAAGGGAGGATGAGGGAGGGCCTTATAAGCATTTCTGTTGGTAGAATAAAAGTGGTTTAAAGTTTTAGCGCCCCTAGTGAACAGTTTTAAGTCTCCCCGCGTTAAAGTCTCTGTCCACCAGAAACGCTTCCTCAGGGTGAGCGGTGTCTTATTTGTTTATGGCCCCATGTAGTTTGTTGAGTGCCAAAGTGGTGTTGGCTTGTGTAGGGATGTATACAGCCATAATGATTAGGGAGGATAATTATCTTGGTAGATAAAAGGGTCTACAGGTATTCTTTATTAGGTGAGCAAAAGCTCGAGCTTTCCTTCACACTGGAAGCACTGCACCAGTTGTTGTTTATGAAGAGACATACACTACATGATCAAAAGTATGTGGACACCTACTCATCGAACATGATCATCTTAATATGGATTTGGTCCCCCCTTTGCTGCTATAACATCCTCCATTATTCTGGGAAGGCTTTCCACAAAATGTTGGAACATTGCTGTTGGGACTTGCTTCCATTCAGCCACAAGAATATAAGTGAGATCGGCCACTGATGTTGGGTGATTTGGCCTGGCTAGCAGTCGGAATTCCAATTAATCCCAAAGGTGTTTGATGGGGTTGAGGTCAGGGCTCTGTACAGGCCAGTCAAGTTCTTCCACACCGATCTTGACAAATAATTTCTGTATGGACCTCGCTTTGTGTATGGGCGCATTGTCATGCTGAAACAGGAAGGGCCACAAAGTTGGAAGCACAAAATTGTCTAGAATTGAATTGTATGCTGTAGCGTTAAGATTTCCCTTCACTGGAACTAAGGGGCCTTGCCCAAACCATGAAAAACAGCCTCCTCCACCACACTTTTAAATTGTCACTATGCATTCGGGCAGGTAGTGCTCCCCTGACATCCGCCAAACTCTGTTCTGCTAGATGGTGAAGCTTGATTCCTCACCCCAGAGAACACATTTTCACTGCTCCAGAGTCCAATGGCGGTGAGCTTTACACCACTCCAGCTGACGCTTGGCAAGTCGCATGGTGATCGATCTTAGGCTTGTGACATGCCAAGCGAGCTTTACACCACTCTTAACCAATTTCATGAAGCTCCCGACGAACAGTTCTTGTGATGACATTGCTTCCAGAGGCGGTTTGGAACATGGAAGTGAGTATTGCAACCGAGGACAGATGATTTTTATACGCTACGTGCTTCAGCACTCACTCGGCACTCGGCACTCGGCAGTCCCATTCTGTAAGCAGCTGAGCCATAGACATTTCCACTTCGCAGCTCAAGCAGGGCAAAAAATGTAAAAACGTACTTGTTGAAAAGGAAGCATCCTATGACGGTGCCACGATTAAAGTCACTGAGCTCTTCAGAAGGGGTCATTCTACTGCCAATGTTCCCTATGGAGATTGCATGGCTATGTGCTCTATTTTATACACCTGTTAGCCCCCGGTGTGGCTGAAATCGCCATATCCACTAAATATCCACTAATTTAGAGGGGTTTCCACAAACTTTTGTATATACAGTATAGTGTACTTGGACTTGTGCAAAGCCGCCTTTGTCCCTTTGTGCCGATTTATGGATAAACCACTGAGTCCTACATAGAGTCATCCAGCAACTTCTCTGCAAGGCATATCATTAATATTGCAGCTTTTTATGTCTCTCTGATAGGAGACTCTCGAACAATGTTAATTTATCTTATTCTCGAGTGACTGGACATTTGCCAATAGAACGGAGGGGAGTGCCGGTTGATATTCTCTTCATCTCAATCTCACCAGGATGCCAGCACGTCTCCCTCATCTACACCTGCAACATTTTTGGTAGCCTGTGAAACATAGGGTCTGGTATGAACAAGGGAACAGCTGAGTCGGAGTTGAAATTGAGGTTAGGAAGTGTCGATCTGATGTCCAGACGTGCCTGGCATATGAGGTAACAGTATGAACATTATGTACTAAAAAATAAAGATCAACACAAAAAAGTCACTTAATAGCAAAGACGGGTTAGAACTCGTAAGATGTTGCCCTTAGCTAAGTTGACAACAATGAAAATGTTGTCTTTTACTTTTATTATCATATGGAATATGTATGTAAAATTATTATTTGTTTAAAATCCCTTCATCAATCTACACACTCTACCCCATAATGACAAAGCAAAAACAGTTTTTTTTTTAAATAAATGTTTGCAAGTTTAAAACAAATAAATGAAATATCACAATTACATAAGTATTCAGACCCTTTACTCAGTACTTTGTTGAAGCACCTTTGACAGTGATTAAAGTTGGCTAAACATTGTCTACTTACCACTATGTACATTTTTCTCCAACCAATGTAGGCCATACTTGGAAATTTAGCTAACATTATCCCCTTTTGAACATGGTTTTTATCTGTTTATTCACAATTGCTGCCTACTGACATGATAGACTACATTGATTGATGGACCAGGTCAAATTGGCTAGCTAGCTATTAACAGTACACGTATATGTGGCTAGTAAAAAGGTAACTTCAGGATTTTGGCAGTGAAGCCCTTTGTCTTCTTCCCCAGAGTCAGATGAACATGTCAATACCATTTTGTATGTCTTTGTGTCAAGTATGAAGGACGTTAGATGTAATTTTATGAGCCAATGCTAATTAGCGTTACCGCAATGTCTGTTGCTGTCAAAATCAAATTACATTTTTTGGGCCAGTGTACACACATTTTGCAGATTTTATCTCAGGTGCAGTGAAATGCTTATGTTTCTAGCTCCAACAGTGCAGTATACCTAACAATACAAAACACACACATCCCAATTGTTTTTTATTAAGAAACATCAGCACGAGCAATGTCCAGACGAATAATACCAGTCAAAAGTTTGGACACACCTACTTTATTTTGACTATTTTCTACATTGTAGAAATATAGTGAAGACATCAAAACTTTGAAAAAACACACATGGAATCATGTAGTAACAAAAACGTGTTAAACAAATCAAAAGATATTTTAGATTCTTGGAAGTAGCCACCCTGTGCCCTTTTCAAGTTGGCTCTTTCAAGTTATTTCCGAAAATATATTATCTTCTCAATGTCACAAGGATGCCAACACATCTCCCTCGTCTACGCCTGCAACGTTTTGGTAGCCCGTGAAAACAAAGGAACGGAGGCTGATATGAACAATTTGTAAGTCGCTCTGGATAAGAGCGTCTGCTAAATGACTTAAATGTAAATGTAAACAAGGGAACAGCTGAGTCAGAGTTGAAGTCGGATTTGAACCTTTTACTGCAGTGCGCTAAATCAGGGTCTAAGAGTGATTCTTGGTAGTCTTAAACAAATCTACTTTGAAACAAAAGTACACAACTCACACATGATTATGGGCTTAAAAAATAATACATCTGTACCATGTCATATACAAAGTTGACATATATTCCATTTTGAGGTCGCCTCCCAATATTACACTTTATATAAATCACAGAAGACTAAAATATAACAAAACCGTTTGACATAGAAACATCGGATCTTCGGCGGGTTTAAAAAAATAATGTTTATTAATTAAGACATTATGAGAAATATTCATAACATTCCACCCATGAGGCCACTAGGAGGGAGAGGAGGGCGATTTGGTCACATAACCGCAGGAAAGGGATACCACAAGACAAGCATTGGACTACAATATGCAAAGAAAAAGAAAGCGGAAAGGGCCAAAAAGCACAGAAGAGAGAGGTAGAGTGTCACGGTGGACCCCCTATGCCCGGTTTAAGTCTAGGGTGACCTGATGTCCCCGATTTCCAAAGACAGTCCCCAATTCTCAGGGACAGTCCCCAATTCTGGTTGCCTTTCCCTGGCTACAGGTGTCCCCGAAAATGCCCCTGATTAGCCCTCAAAGAAAAAAGCAACTGAAGTTAAATTGTGGCTGATATTTCAATAATAAAAAGCTGTATCCAATTATTTGTATGTAAAAATGATCCCTGTACCAAACTTGTTTGCTCACACGGTTTCGCGCTGACCTTTTAGGAGAATATTAGATCAGTGATACAGTACATTGTAACCACTGCATGAACAACCATGCCCATGGTCAGAAACAGCATAGGCTACCAAACTTGGGTGATTCTAAAATGACTAGATAGACTAATACAAAGTAAAGTCAGTCAAGTCTTCTGTTTTCCTCTCCCTCTGTTATAATCATTACACCACTGATTCATTCAGTTTGAACCTAATGATTGCCCTCAACACATATATTGGAAAATGAAATGTTAATGACGCCCTAGGGGACTTGATTCTAACACTATCGGCGTCCTGGAGAATCTAGTTTGTTTTCCATGCTTCCTTCTGGCTTAATTGACAGTTCAGTGTCACACTGGCTTTGTGCAAGGAGAGGCAAGTTAAGCTGTGATCCCTTTATTTACTTCTTAGCTTGTTAGTTTCCTTGCAGTAGCGATTATGTTGTGTTGGACTCCCCATTAGCTGAATTATATCTGCTGTTGAAAGGTCATATGATGGTGAGCATTGAGAGGAATTAGCATTATCATTCTCTCTCGTTTGGCTCAGAAGGTCTACTGGAAGCGGAGTGTACCATCTAGGCACTGTTTTCTAGCCTAGAGTTTCACACATTCCGAGATTAACATTTTCAGTTGAATTCAATTATTCATTTAACTATCTGTTTTATTGGACTATTTATTTATTCTGATTTATCTAATCATTAATATGGAAATGGGGCTTCTTAGTTGCGAGAAATGCCACCCTGCAGAGAGAGATTGTTTGTGCAGTTTCTGTTTCTCTATGGATGCACACACACACACACACACACAAAAAAAACATGAATAAAACACTTTGGCAGCCCTTGCTTTGAATGGATATTCCCAAGTATTCGCCCCTTAATAGCATGCTAATAATTGGGACTTTCTGTTTGCTATTTATGGAAGTCTAATCGGTAACACTGAGTAAAAAGTTGTGGGAAGGAAAACCAACTAAAACGTTGTTTAGCAAACTTAATATCATTGAAAGTATTATGAAAACCATGGTGATAATTTCAGAATATTATTTTTTTTTTAGGACAATCTTCCTCTCTTCATGCCTGCAGTAAGCCAAACTGCAGAGGTCGTTCTGCACTGAGTAAGCTGTGAGACTGAGAGACATTTCTCCAGGGCGGAAGTCAGAACTAATCAGTTGGACGGGCCTTTGACGTCCATAGGCGGGACCTTTTATTTTACAGAACCTCCTATGTGTGCAAAAACTGTTTTTTTTATAGGTGTTACAGCAAAGACCATGGGCAGCTCTTGCTCTCTCTTCATCCTTCCATTTCTACCGATCTGCGTGCCAGTTATGATTATATGCACATTTTCATTGAAATAGTTTCATTTCTATAATAAGGTTTTTGTTTCTCTAAATTATTGTCATGTGGTTACTCATAAAACATCTCAAAGTTAATATTCAACTAAGTGGAGAGCACCAGCCTCTGCAATATGGACACTGATACTCTGATCTGTTGATGGCTAAATAAATAAGCACATAGAACTAAGTTCATCGTCTACTAAGTAAAAGACATATAAAAACAGTACAAAATATTTCACTTTCATCTCTCTACTCCACTTGTCTGCCTCCCTTTCTATTTATCTTGACTTGACCTATTGCTAGTGAAGTGCAACATTGTATCAAATCATTAACTGGGTTGGCCCAAAACTGTTGCTAGAGAACTTGTAAGATTATATCAACTAGCCTATTCTGGGTCCTCAGAGTTTCCCGCACCAGTGAGCTCGGGAGAGACAGCAGTTATTTTTTTTAAAATGGTGTTTCCACTGGATATCCACTGAAATCATCAGATTATGATATTTTGCTCTTTTCACACTGAGGCTTGGTGGTTATTGCAGGCTGGAGTTTTGGAAAGATTTTTCAAATACTGAGGAACTGTCATTCGCAATGAATGTTTAAAAAAATGTACTTTGTTGATTTACTGTGTGAGTTGAAGAAACAATGACTGAGAAGTTCAGTTTATTTGTGGTGGATGTGATGAGTTATGATAATCAGACAATGCCAAATGGGCACATTCCTACTTTTGCCCGTAGCAGGCCAAGTAGACCTACTTCTACATGTTGTCAGGCGCATACGCTCCCTCAGCATTATCAGGAAAGAGAAACAAGACACATGCTCATTGCTCAAATAGAGCACTGCAAACAAAAGACAAATATGAAATAAACCTAACCAACGTGTAGCAGGTTGTGTAAATAATTGTAATTAATAGATACATTTATGTTAATGCATCTTAACAAATGACGGGCGATTAATGGTCATTTTTTTTAGGCCTAATGGAGAATTTATTTTATTATATTTCAAATCAAAGGGGCAAACAATTCACACAATGAAACAATGAATGCCAAGAATTGGCAGGAGACAGCTGAGTGCATGAATTCTGGAGAGAGATGCATCATACATTTGACAAACACTCCTCCCCTTCTTCTTGCTGCAACATTTTAAATTGTGACCAACCGGCTCAAATCGGTCTTATGTAGCAGAATTGGAAATTGTGTTTTTTTGCATTGGATAAAAGTAGAGACTCAGAGCTACACAATGGTGTATAATACACTACAGTTGAGGAACAAAATGGTGAGCAATTGTGCTTTGAAAGTTGATAATCACATTGCTAGCTGTGCCACTAGAGATTTATTTTATTTCACCTTCATTTAACCAGGTAGGCAAGTTGAGAACAAGTTCTCATTTACAATTGCGACCTGGCCAAGATAAAGCAAAGCAGTTCGACACATACAATGACACAGAGTTACACATGGAGTAAAACAAACATACAGTCAATAATACAGTATAAACAAGTCTATATACAATGTGAGCAAATGAGCTGAGATAAGGGAGGTAAAGGCAAAAAAAGGCCATGGTGGCAAAGTAAATACAATATACACTGGAAAAACAGTAAAACACTGGAATGGTAGATTTGCAATGGAAGAATGTGCAAAGTAGAAATAAAAATAATGGGGTGCAAAGGAGCAAAATAAATAAATTAATTAAATACAGTAGGGAAAGAGGTAGTTGTTTGAGCTAAATTATAGGTGGGCTATGTACAGGTGCAGTGATCTGTGAGCTGCTCTGACAGCTGGTGCTTAAAGCTAGTGAGGGAGATATGAGTCTCCAGCTTCAGAGATTTTTGCAGTTTGTTCCAGTCATTGGCAGCAGAGTACTGGAAGGAAAGACGACCAAAGGAGGAATTGGCTTTGGGGGTGACCAGTGAGATATACCTGCTGGAGTGCGTGCTACGGGTGGGAGCTGCTATGGTGACCAGTGAGCTGAGATAAGGCGAAGCTTTACCTAGCAGAGACGTGTAGATAACCTGTAGCCAGTGGGTTTGGTGACGAGTATGAAGCGAGGGCCAACCAATGAGAGCGTACATGTCGCAATGGTGGGTAGTGTATGGGGCTTTGGTGACAAAACGGATGGCACTGTGATAAACATCCAGTTTGTTGAGAAGAGTGTTGGAGGCTATTTTATAGATGACATCACCGAAGTCGAGGATTGGTAGGATGGTCAGTTTTACGAGGGTATGTTTGGCAGCATGAGTGAAGGATGCTTTGTTGCGATATAGGAAGCCGATTCTAGATTTAATTTCGTATTGGAGATGCTTAATGTGAGTCTGGAAGGAGAGTTTAGCGTCTAACCAGGCACCTAAGTATTTGTAGTTGTCCACGTATTCTAAGTCAGAGCCGCCCAGAGTAGTGATGCTGGACGGGCGAGAAGGTGCGGGCAGTGATCGTTTGAATAGCACGCATTTAGTTTTACTTGCATTTAAGAGCAGTTGGAGGCCACGGAAGGAGAGTTGTATGGCATTGAAGCTCGGCTTGAGGTTAGTTTACACCGTGTCCAAATAGAGGGGCAAGAAGTATACAGAATGGTGTCGTCTGCGTAGAGGTGTATCAGAGAATCACCAGCAGCAAGAGCAACATCATTGATGTATACAGAGAAGAGAGTCGGCCCGAGGATTGAACCCTGTGGCACCCCCATAGAGACTGCCTAAGGTCTGGACAACTGAATCATCAAATCCAAATGTGCTTTTTTGGTATTGATTTAAGGTTAAGCATATGGTAAGCAGTGTGGTTAAAGGTAGGGTTATATTTAAAAATATATATAAATGTGCAGGGTTTATTATTTTGTGGTTGTGGAAATTAGTGACAACCCTTTTCATCTAGTGGAATTCGCTGAACAGTGCACACTATAAGGTCGTTCTCAATAAAACATCACAATAAGGTGCAGAGCCTTCGATTTGCCTGTTGGGGAGAAATGAGACCTCCAGCTCGGCTAAAACCATTGACAACTGCTTGCCGTTTTCAAACGATTGTTAAATAAATGTTCACTATTTGGTTGTAATATCATCACCTCTTGAAGAGCATAGTCAGAGCTATACATTTCCAACTATTCCATGCAAAACAGTTGCGCACATTTAGGTCTATCATCAGAGTTATACACCAAGTAACTGCATGCTTTTCATGACCAGTAAACATCAATTGATCATGTAATTTCAGCTACATGCTCACGATAGCTCTCAATATTGGCCCCCATTAATTGGATTGTTGAGTGATATATAGTGAACTATGCCTGACAAGTATGACTGGTTTAGGTTAATTTCCCATCCTTTATAGGCTCTGCCTGCCTGTCAAGAAGGAGAAGTACTGTCATCTGACAATGTTTACTTTGCAAACTTGCAAACCAGATGGGATGGTGTATCGCTGCAGGATGCTGTGGTAGCCATGCTGGTTAAGTGTGCCTTGAATTCTAAATGAATCTAAAATTCGACATCACTGACAGTGTCACCAGGAAAGCACCATCACACGTCCTCCTCCATGCCTCACGGTGGGAACCACACATGCGGAGATCATCCGTTCACCTACTCTGCTTCTCACAAAGACACAGCGGTTGGAATCATAAATCTCAAAGTTTGACTCATCAGACCAAAAGACAGATTTACACCAGTCTAATGTCCAATGCTTGTGTTTCTTGACCCAAGCAAGTCTCTTCTTCTTATTGGTGTCCTGTAATAGTGGTTAATAATGGTCCTCTGAACAGTAGATGTTGATATGTCTGTTGCTTGAACTCTGTGAAGCATTTATTTGGGCTGCAATCTGAGGTGTAGTTAACTCTAATGAAATTATCCTTTGCAGCAGAGGTAACTCTGGGTCTTACTTTCCTGTGGCGGTCCACATGAGAGCCAGTTTTATCATAGTGCTTGATTGTTTTTGCGACTGCACTTGAAGAAACATTCTTGATATGTTCTGCATTGATTGACCTTTGTGTCTTAATGTAATGATGGGCTGTCTTTTCTCTTTGCTTATTTGAGCTGTTCTTGTCATAATATGGACTTGGTCTTTTACCAAATAGGGCTATCTTTTGTATACCACCCCCACCTTGTCACAACACAACTGATTGGCTCAAAGGCATTAACCAGAAGGGGGATATGGTACCCATTTGGGAACGAACCCTCCCACGTTCAGCTGGAACGTGGCGCAATGGAACGCAAAAATATTCTTAGAAATATTTAACCTCCACACATTAACAAGTCCAATAGCTCAAATGAAAGATAAACACCTTGTTCATCTACCCAGCAAGACAGATTTCTAAAATGTTTTACGGCGAAAACATAGCACATATTTATGTCAAACCACCACCAAAGACACAGCTAATTTGAATAGCCAAGTTGAACAAAATATGCAATCAACAAACGCAGGATTAAAAGAAAAATAATTCACTAACCTTTTGAAAATCTTCATCAGATGACAGTAATAGGACATGTTACCCAGTACATTTATGTTTTTTTCAATAATATGCAATTTATATCCATAAATCTCTGTTTACAATGACGCCATGTTCAAAAAATGCTACTCAAATGTCCGGAAAAATGATGATAGCTCCGTCAGATAACGTCAGATAACAAGCAATACACATCATAAACTTTAACTACATATACATGTTCTATACATAGATAGAAAGATACACTTCTTCTTAATACAACCGCTGTTACATTTATTTTTAACGTTACAGAATTCGTTCACTAGGCTATAATATGAGACGGCGCTCAGAAATCAGCATTACGTCTCCTCTATCTTGGAGTCCACAGAAACCCAAATTTACCACATAAATATTCCCTTACATTTGATGTTCTTCCATCAGAAGACCTGGAAGGAGTTATACTTACCAAAAACATCGTTTGGTTTTGAAGTCTGTGTCTTTAGGTTATCAAACGCGACAAATTCCGGTCGAAATGCAGCCAAAATTCTAGTGGATGCACACCAAAACTTCAAAATTACATATTATATGTCGACTAAACTGGTCAAACTAAGTGCAGAATCAAGCTTTAGCATGTTATAAACGTGGAAAACAATCCTTAGCACGAACAGAAATACCGACATCGTTTGGTCAATCCTGGAAGAAAGAGAGCTCTGGAGCCGACGCGCGCATGAAAGTACTTGTTTTTTCGCGTGACCCGAAGGTTTCAGCCCGCCAAAAGTCTCGTGGGCGCGCGATTCTCACAATGGCAAGTCCCATTGAAAGCAGACATCGTGCTGAAGACATAGAAACTGGTCCCAGGTTTATAGCTGCTTGGGAAGGGTGGGGGCGATGACGTCAAAGTTGGGCCAACTTTTCTGATGACAAGAGAGAGTTTGGGAGAATGGCTGCCCTGAGAGTTCTGCTTTACATACAGACATAATTTGAACGGTTTTAGAAGCTTTAGAGTGTTTTCTATTCAATAATTATTATTATATGCATATATTAGCAATTTTGGACAGATTGTTTTTCTGTTTACTATGGGCACGCAATTCCTCCAAAGGGGGCAGTAGTCAGCCCTATCCTTAACAGGTTTTAAGAAGGAAATACATTCCACAAATTAACTTTTAACAAGGCACACCTGTTACTTGAAATGCATTCCAGATGACTACCTCATGAAGCTGGTTGAAAGAAAGGCAAGAGTGTGCAAGCTGTCATCAAGGCAACGGTTGGCTGTTTGAAGAATCTCAAATATATGTTATATTTTGATTTGTTTAAAACTTTGTTGGTTACTACATGATTCCATATGTGTTATTTCATAGTTTGGATGTCTTCACTATTATTCTATAGTAAAATAAAGAAAACCCTTGAATGAGTTGGTGTGTCCAAACTTGACTGGTACTGTATATAAATATGCTCTTTAATGGTGTGTATAGACAGTACGGAAAGTATATGAATAGGAAAAGTGTGTACAGCAGACGTTATATAGGATGAGCCTTGACTATAATGCAATATGAAGTGGGTAAAACAGAACGCAATCAATATTAAACATTATTGTCTCAGGTTCTTGCTTGTTACGGTCTCATTTGTCTATCCTCTTCTCGTATGGCTTTTTCTAATCTTCTGGTGTCTCTCTCCACCACCTATTATTTTGTTGCCGTTTATGTGTCTTGTCTTGTGTATCTCTTTAGTTTTGTAATCCAAAACGGTTAAGGGGATACTGGGGTAGCTTGTTATTAGTTAGTTTTAAAGGGTGACTGCACTTCCTGACTTGGCCTTAATTTAGATTTGGTTTATTTAAGAAATGCTAGCAGTCATGACTGAATTCGTGGTGTAGTTTGATGTGGGTGGGTGTCTCGTGTGTGTTCGCAGGTGTGACAAATTATTTAGCCAATTAACTTCAGTCGGCTGGTGTGCGACCTGACTTTAGTTAGCCTGTATCCAGGGCTAGTTAGGGATGTCAATAAATTACGCAATTCAAACAAGACAATATTCATGTTGCACACCTTTTAGTTCTCATTAAATTATTTCAATATTTCTATGAATTTCTACAATTTATATATATATTTTTTTTGTCATTGTAATTTGGAGCTATTGGTATTTTTCAATATTTTCCCATGCGCATTGTGTAATTTTACTGATGGTTCCTAACTAACCCATAGGTCTATCTAAAGTAAACCCAAACTTACCACAGGCATTACAATTGGGTCGCGTTCAGCTGAACTCAGAATTGATTATAACAGCTGTGGGCATGTGGGCAGGATTGAAACAAGCCCAACTTGCATTTACGTTTTGATGCAGTCACGGCATAAAACTCAGTTTTGGATGAGACTGACTTTATAACCAAAATGATCAATTATCAATTTTGACAGTAGAATACAATTTTATGACTTGTATCGATGCCACATAGGCTCTTTTTCTAAATGAGAAGATGTTTTTAAGGGGCAGTTGCCCTTTGAAGTTACTGTATCCTGGCACGACCAGGGCAACTCAACTGTAAATAAAAATGAAATTGTCCGCATAACAGCGCAACACAACTCCAACCATGACAGATTAGAAGATACATAGCCCCTAGGCTATATGAATATAAATAGAAAAATTGACCTGTAGCATGGAACAAATTATAAGACATCTATGATTCATTTAATTTAAATCAGTCCTACCAGCTAATGTGTGATTTTTTATTTAAAAAATCCATACTTGTTCTGTGCTATGCTTCAGACTCTTACTGAGTGACGACATCAGTGGAGGCTGCTGAGGGGTGGACGGCTCATCATAATGGCTGGAAAGAAGCGAATGGAATGGCATCAAACACATGGAAACCATGTTCCACCTTTTCTGCTCCAGCCATTACCCCAAGCCTGTCCTCCCCAATCAAGGTGTCACCAACCTCCTAAGGATGACATTGACATCTAACCGGTGCTGTGGGGGAAGGAGAGGGGTCAAGGGACGTGAGTGGTTCACTGCGTTGTCAAATCTCGAGCAATCACAGCAGGCACTGCACCAGTCTAAGGGCTTCTTGCAGTACCTGCTACTGCCTAGTGCAGTATATTATATTGTTTATTTTTGTAATTAAAATGTGCCAGTAAAACATTTTTAAAAACATTTAAAAAATAAATGTACCATAAAAAGGTTCAGGGCTTGATAAAAAATCCATGGCTGAAGAAAGCCGGAAGCCCAGGCCTAACGATGCCACTGCTTCCCCCAACAGCCAAATCGAATGCACTGCACTTTAATGTGAAGATTTATTGATTATGTCCTATTGTGGAAGATAATCGTCTTTTGAGACTCACGTGTGTTCGACAATCAGTGGAGGGGACGCTGTGTACCAAAATGAACGAATGGAGGGAATCAACGCAATTACGTATTAGATGCCTCATTCTCAGTATGAAGAGCTAGATTTTGGACAGTAGCTTCCTTGAAATTAAACGTACGTCTTAAGTCATTTTTCGGGGTGGCGCGTGAATAGACATCTGAATTGATTGATTTGATTGATCAAAGGCAGAGGAAATTAATGTTAGATGAAATGCTCCAATAAAAACAGCTTTGGTGATCCATTGCTAAGGGCCATTCAAATCTCTGTCTCTATAAAGGCCTGGTGAGGGGTCAACATGTTTAATTTCCTCATCTCCTAATTGGGACCTGTTAGACTGCTTAGATTGTTTTAATGGTGATAGTGTACCAACGACACACACTGGGATGGCTGCCTTCTGTCTGTCTGTCATTGCACGGTGCCCTATCCATCCGCTACTCTCCTGGGAAAGAGTGGCCTTCAGAAATTCCTTGTCTAACCTCTGTGATTGTGTTATTATGATGTATGTCCACTTAGCACTGACTTAACAAGAATGGGAAGCCTGCTTATGGAGCCACATTGAGTAAAACAAAATAAAATAATTGTATTTTATGCTACAGTATGCTAGATAATAGTGGTGGAAAGGATGAACACTTCTAGTCTACTAATTAGATCGATACAAATAGCTGATGGCCCCTGCAAATGGATACCATGCAAATCTGTTAACCCATTTTTATATATTTGACTTTCATTTATCTGCATGTCCAGCCCTTATGTTTAGAGTCCCAATTAAGCGTTTCACAATCTTATTTTCAGGAAAACCAGGGCTACAATTAGAACGCAAAACTATTTGACATAAACAGTTGGATTCATGAATTCTATTGACAAATGTCAATAACTAAAAAAGGTCAGCCAAAGAAAAAATCTGATAACGATGCATTTATGTGAATGCTGTTAGTACATAAATAATTTCCCCATAATCTGTGAGAAATTCATTTCCAACTAGAGTTTGTGATAGTAACTATGTGAGCTTATTACTGTATTATAGACACTATGATATTCTAATGATATTCTATGTAAAATAATGCCTTACCTTCTAACAATGCTTGTGAGCTTGTGAGCATCGAACAGTGAACGTGCGTGTTTGTGAGAATCTCAGCTTTTTATAGATAGCTACAAACTATTTAAACCTCAAACCATTCTGACTCTACATAAATGTTTTATTTTAAAAAAACAGCCGCGGGCCCCTTCGGGATCTGTCCTTCTCTCAAACATCGCTCTAGCTCAGCCCCAGTTAAACAGACTAATGGTTGGTACCAACGGATACTGAAGAAAGTGACAAATTCAATAGTACAAGAATTCTCTAGCTCAAACACACAATGTTTAAAGTAAGTTAGAAGTCCTAAGTCACTCCGGCCCGACGGTGGGACTCATTGGGTTAAACTAGGTGAGGAATTATTTCAACTTCTAGTTGAAGTGACATCAAGGCTACCACAATGTATGCCAAAATTATCCAAGGCTTCACTTTCAAGTGCCTTTAAAGAAGGGCCTTGCAGCAGTATGCAAATAGCTTAAAACTTCTTCGGGATCGGTGTCCCTTCCACGGAACGGTTGAGCTATTGTAGGCTAATGCGTTGTAAGTAACAAGAACATTTCCCAGGACATAGACATATCTGATATTGGCAGAAAGCTTAATCTTGTTAATCTAACTGTACTGTCTAATATACAGTAGCTATTACAATGAAAGAATACCATGCTATTGTTTGAGGAGAGTGCACAATTTTGAACATGAAAAGTAAACAAATTAGGCACATTTGGGCAGTCTTGATTCAACATTTCGAACAGAAATAGAATGGTTCATTGGATCAGTCTAAAACCTTGCACATACACTGCTGCCATCTAGTGGCCAAAATCTAAATGGCACCTGGGCTGGAATAATACATTATTGCCTTTCTATTGCATTTCAAAGATGATGGTACAAACAAAATACAAAATGTTTTTTTTTTCTTTGTATTATATTTGACCAGATCTATTGTGCTATATTCTCCTACATTCACATTTCCACAAACTTCAAAGTTTTTCCTTTCAAATGGTACCAATAATATACATATCCTTGCTTCAGGTCCTGAGCTACAGGCAGTTAGATTTGGGTATTTCATTTTAGTCGAAAAATGATAAAAGGCTTGGATCCTTAAGAGGTTTTTAAGTCAGTGCTAAGTGCCCATGTATCATATTTGCACAATCACAGAAGGAGACAAAGAAAACATCTTATGATGATGTTAACAAGAACTGTGCATACTCAATTCCCTTTTCATTGAGCAGTAACTTTTCAAGACAGGTGTCCTTTCTTGGCTTCATGTCAGGCTCAAAGAAGTGACACTCTATCTGGAGCCATATCTTTAGCTAAAACTATGAAGGGCCCATACTGTTTCAGTACATGCATTATCTGTTTATGATATCAGCTGACAATAACAGCATTGTGTTTTCTGAGCTATTTTCTGAACTGAGACATTCCCATCAGAACTAGATATTCAAGTCGCAGACCCACTTCATTCATGTGACAGATATCTGTCATAGTTCCAATTACAGCCAAGTTTAGGACACTGTGTGACCAAGATGTTGTGAGACTGGAGGAGGAGAATGTGACAGAATGGAAATGGAGTAAGATGGTGCAGACAGCTATGGCAGTTCTGCTTCTATCTCCTAAGCAACTTAGCAGTATTTTGTTATTTCTTACATTATTAGACATTTTTCTGTATTATTACGTACAGCCAGAAATAACTTTTGGATATCAGAGTGGTGGTAACACACCAGCATTATGACCAGGAACACGGGTTTCCCGAATTGGATCCTTGTTCTTACCCCCCCAGGGGAACTTATGCCAGAGGCTGCTACAAAACACTTCCGGCGGAGAAGAGGTATTCGGAGTGGACTTCTAGTCCGACTCAGGAGAAGTGCCCACCATCCACAGTTTCCGAGTATATTACTCGCTAATGTTCAGTCTCTGGATAATGAAGTAGTCGAGCTAAGGGTGAGGATCTCCTTCCAGAGAGACATCAGAGATTGTAACATACTCTGTTTCATGGAAACATGTCTCTCTCGGGATATACTGTCCCCGTCCATACAGCCATCTGGGTTCTCAGTATATCGCGCTGACAGGAATAAAGAACTCTCCGGGAAGAAGAAAGAAACACAGTTCATTTTGTTCATCTGACCTAGAATACCTCACAATCAAATGCCGACCGTATTACCTCCCAAGAGAATTCTCTTCGGTAGTAGTCACAGCCATGTATATTCCCCCTCAAGCCGATACCACAACGTCCCTCAAATAACTACACTGGACCTTATGCAAACTGGAAACTACATATCCTGAGACACCATTTATTGTGTCTGGGGATTTTAACAAAGCAAATTTAAGGAAAACGCTACTGAAGCTCTACCTTCAGTAGCGTTTGACTGTAGTACTGACTGTAGTGCTCGTGCTGGTAAAACATTGAACCCTTGCTCCTCCTTTTTCAAAATGCCTGCAAGGCCCTCCCCGCCCTCCCTTATGCAAATCTGATCATGACTCCATTTTTCTCCCCCCTTTCTGTTGGCAGAAACTCAAATAGGAAGTATCCGTGCTAAGGTCTATTCAATCCTGGTCTGACCAATCTGAATCGATGCTTCAAGATTGTTTTGATCACACGGACTGGGATAAATTCCGGGTAGCCTCTAAGAATAACATCAACGAATACACGGATATGGTGACTGAGTTCATCAAGGAGTGTATAGGAGATGTTGTACCCACAGTAACTATTAAACCTACCCAAACCAGAAACCGTGGAAATATGGCAGCATTAACTATGGCTAGGCAACTGGGAATAAGGCCGAATAGAAACAGTGTAGTTATTCTTGCCATAAGGCATTCAAACAGGAAAAACGTCAGTACAGAGACAAAGTGGATCACGGACTACAAAGGGAAAACAAGCGGACACCGTCTTGCTTCTGGACAAGCTAAACACCTTCTTGGCCTGCTTTGAGGATTACACAGTACCACCGACGCGACCTGCTACCAGGGACTGTGGGCTCTCCTTCTCCATGGCCGATGTGAGTAAGACATTTAAGCATGTTAACCCTTGCAGGGCTGCCGGCCCAGACAGAATTCCTAGCCGCGTCCTCAGAGCATGCGCAGACCAGCTGGCTGGAGTGTTTACAGACATTCAATCTCTCCCTATCCCAGTCTGCTGTCCCCACTTGCTTCAATATGTCCACAATTGTTCCTGTACCCAAGAAAGCAAATGTAACTGAACAAAATGACAATCGCACCGTAGCACTCACTTCTGTCATCATGAAGTGCTTTTAGAGGCTAGTTAAGGATCATATAACCTCTACCTTACCAGACACCCTTGACCCTCTTCAATTTACTTTCCACCCCAATAAATCCAAAGACGATGTCATCGCACTGCACACTGCCATATTCCATCTGGACAAGAGGAATACCTATGTAAGAATGCTGTTCATTGACTATAACTCAGCATTCAACACCATTGTACCCTCCAAGCTGGATGGCCAGGAGTGGGGGTGAATGGAGAAGTGCACGACTCAGCATATTATTCTGCTGACACTTGACCTTGTCTGTTCAAACCTCCTCTCCCATGGCATTCAGAGTGTCCCTGAAAAGTCTTACCCCTTGGGTTGTGCCGTGGCGGAGATCTTTGTGGGCTATACTCGGCCTTGTCTCAGGATGGTAAGTTGGTGGTTGAAGATATCCCTCCAGTGGTGTAGGTACTGTGCTTTGGCAAAGTGGGTGGGGTTATATCCTTCCTATTTGACAATGTCCGGGGGTATCTTCGGATGGGGCCAGAATGTCCCCTGACCCCTACTGTCTCAGCCTCCAGCATTTATGCTGCAGTAGTTTATGTGTCGGGGGGCCAGGGTCAGTTTGTTATATCTGGAGTACTTCTCCTGTCTTATCCGGTGTCCTGTGTGAATTTAAGTATGCTCTCTCTAATTCGCTTTTTCTTCCTTTCTTTCTATATCTCGGAGGACCTGAGCCCTAGGACCATGCCTCAGGACTACCAGGCATGATGACTCCTTGCTGTCCCCAGTCACCCTGGCTGTGCTGCTGCTCCAGTTTCAACTGTTCTGCCTGCGGCTATAGAATCCTAACCTTTTCACATGCTACCTGTCCCAGACCTATTATTTGACCATGCTGGTCATTTATGAACATTTGAACATCTTGGCCATGTTCTGTTATAATCTCCACCCGGCACAGCCAGAAGAGGACTGGCCACCCCTCATAGCCTGGTGCCTCTCTAGGTTTCTTCCTAGGTTTTGGCCTTTCTAGGGAGTTTTTCCTAGCCAACATGCTTTAACACCTGCATTGCTTGCTGTATAGCACTTTGAGATATCAGCTGATGTACGAAGGGCTATATAAATACATTAGATTTGATTTGATCTTACCTTGTACATACACCCAGTCCCCTGCTCCAACCCTATTGTCACGTGTACTCCAGCTCCCCCTCTCCGGCGCTCGACGTCGCCAGATTATTAAACACACCTGCCACCATCGTTACATGCATCTGCGCCTCGTAAGATTCACCTGGACTCCATCTCCTTCCTGATTATCTCCCTTATATCTGTCACTCCCCTTGGTGCTTTCCTGAGGTGTTAAAGGACCTGTTTCTATTTCATGTCTGTACGCTTTTCGTGTTTCTTGTTTTGTTCCTTGTTCGTTTATTTATAAAATTCACTCCCTGTACTTGCTTCCCAATTGTTAGCGTACACGTTATACCTGTGCTTTGGCTAAAACTTTCCAAGGCCCTTGTTCCTAAACTTTTCTCCTATTAACTGATTTGCAGGCAACATGAATTCAGTCTACTTTCTGTGGTAGAGCAGAATGTCTTTGTGAGTAGGTGTGTGTTCCAGTCCCCACATAAAAATGTTAAATTGGTCAATTAATTGATTAACGGTGTGGATATCAGACCAATTGAAGACTGTTAACAGCAGGGTAAAGAAAAAACACAGAGGCCTTTGAGGCCCGTCTTTTTAGACAGAGAAAAGGATGAGGAAAGAGATGCATACAGGGATGACAGAGTAGAGGTAGATTTGGAGAAGACAGATTTTCAAAATACAGTTGTTTTGCGACAGCCTCTTGTAGGTCTTCATATCTCCAGGCTGTTAATTATTTAGATCCGGTTGTGTTTTTCCACTCTACTTTTTGCCTCCTCCTAGATTAGTCCCAGCCGAGTGACTGTGTTTCTTTTAGGGTCTTCAGGGAAGCCTATTCAAATGCAAGGTCGAAGGGTGGCAAGTCTCAAAAGAACAGAGGACGTGGTTTTACGTAGGCATTAATGAGGTCATTGCAAATCCAGATTTTGTCCTGTTCCCTGTGGCCAAACACTCTACCTGAAGTGTGTTCGCAGGAAGTTTGCTTGCACTTTTTCCAGACGAAAAAAATGTTTAAAGCATCTTCTAAATGGCCATTTTTTTATGTGGAAGAGAAAGGGCATGCTCATTCTACACTCGGCCACACCAGAAGGGTGTCATCATCCACTTTCAGGAGCACGCTCATGTTCCTCTGGTGACCTCGTTTAAGCTGTCCCCTGCCCTCACCACCTGACACCATCTTCTACATTACCCCATGTACCCATTCTTAGTAACTAATACCTGAATACCTGTGGAAGTTCCTTGGAATATGGAAGTTATTTATTTAATTTAAATATTCTTATTTCTCTGAACAAAACTAAAGCACACTTGCATTGTCTTAATTGTACACCCGGTCTATAGACTGAAACATTTTAATGGCACACAACTGAAAGATGATGTTGTGTATAACAGAAGTATCAAAACAGACTCTTAGAACTGTATTCTGCTGTATTTTAATGAATGATTACTGCATCAACCGTTAACACACATAAGTTGTAGAATACTCCTATTTGAACTGAGGCATATGAAGGTGGACTTTCATGTGAGCCAGCAGCCAGAGTTTGGTTGTTAAAGGGGGAATGTGTGTGTGTGCGTGTGTGTTGTGTGTGTGTGTACTGCTTTTATACAATGAATAGGGTATTCATCCAATATGGCCTCTTGTTCTATCCAGAGACAAATGAATGTCTCTGTACTGGAAGACAGATAGCGGTAGATAAGGATTGCTTTGTTGTAGGACAGAATACATCTTTGTCAGTAAAGAGATGAGAGCCTCCGCATTCATTCCCTGAAATCGTGTCTTCAATTTCTAAGTGGATACACTTGAACCAAACCTGCATTTGTGGACTGAGCTGTGTCCCTGTTTCATCGTCAAAGCTTTAGAACTGTATGTCTGTCTTCTCAAACTGACAAATGGTGGCTCTTGCTTATGAAGAATGAGAATTTTAGTAATCAGTAACACATTTGTTTTGCTCAGAGATTTTTCTCTGTTGGCCTTGGACAGACAGAACACTATGTGACCATCTGATGGTTGAATACTATTATCTGTTTTAGTGTCCGCCAATGTGTGTCAATAACGCCAACCATTGTATGGTCACAGGTAGGGTTGCAAAATGTCATACATTTCTTAAAATTCCCAGGTTTTCCAAAAATCCCAGTTGAAAGATTCCAGGAATCAGAATGTAATAAACAGGAAACTTCTGGAACCAGGATTTCTGGAAAAGCAGGAAATCTTAAGAATTTTTTAGCAACCCTAGTCACAGGCTAGAGATCTGTAGTACTTGTGCTGTCTACTGTACCTGAAGTTGACTATGAATGCCTAGATGGGACATTCACCGATGATAGTACTGTAAAACCAGATGGAGTCAAACCTTGCATGTTAGGTCAGGACTTAACAGTGCCTCATTTCTCTCCAGACCAAGGGTTTAAAAGCAGTGTGTTTCTGACACTGGTGTGCAATGGGGGGCTCCAGCCATTGTTCCTACACTGGGTATGCTTGAGCCATACTAGATTGTCACCGCATGGCCACTGAGAGATAGGGCAGGGTCTCACTCATAGGGTATCAGAAACGACACACACTGTAAGGAAACGACACACTGTACCGGCTGTACAATAACACATTCTTCCCACATTCACTAATTACGTTTCCAAATACAGCTCACATGTGACATGAATATGTTGTTTTTACAGTGAACCAAAAGCTTGAGAGATGTGGCATATGGTGAAGTATAATTAATTCAATAATATAAACAGGAAAAGGCTAAACTCAAGATGGACATTCAACTCTAAAACTCGGTAGCAATAGTCTCAAGGGCTCTTATTGTGTCCATTTCACACCATCCTAGTTTAGTTGAATTCAAGTACCTGCACCGAAGGGAGAGAGGGTTTGCTTTGATGAACTCTCCTGAATTTGTTTAACTTCCCACAGTGTAGTCATGACAACCCTTGCCCAGTGGGTTGGGGAGATTTTCTTGCAACTAGGACTCCAAAGAATTGTCACTTTCTCTACCATTCTTTCACTGTGGATCTAACCCACGTCTATTGCAAGTAGTGTGATGGATATATCTGAGTCATTTTTGATTTGGACCCACATCCCTTACTTCTGATTTGCACACTATGCACAGCTTTGCAAAAAAAAATAGATCTAGACTGTCTGCTCTTCATCTTTTCAACTCGGCTAAGGCAAGGTGACCTTTTTGTGTTATTGCTTTGAGAGGCTCCTGGAGTTGTGATTAAAAAGCTCATTGCGTTTTAAGGTTACCTGTCTGCTGGGACAGTGCACTTCTAATCCTCTGCCTAGGAAATAATTCAGTGCGTCAATATTTTGTTGGTTATACAGCAATCTACAGTATAACTAACAAGATATGGATGAGTGAATGATGGAAGAGTACAAAATACTCAAGCTAAAGATTAATTAAGTTGTATGGGTAGCTGTGAAAATGAACAATTCAATGTGTGTGTACAGTTAAACTCGAAAGTTTACATACACCTGAGCCAAATACATTTAAACTCAGTTTTTCACAATTGCTGACATTTTATCCTAGCAAAAAATTCCCTGTCTTAGGTCAGTTAGGATCCCCACTTTATTTTAAGAATGTGAAATGTCAAAATAATAGTACAGAGAATGATTTATTTCAGTTTTTATTTCTTTCATCACATTCCCAGTGGGTCAGAAGTTTACATAGGCTCGATTAGTATTTGTTAGCATTGCCTTTAAATTGTTTAACTTGGGTCAAACGTTTTGGATAGCCTTCCACAAGCTTCCCACAATAAGTTGAGTGCATTTTGGCCCAGTACTCCTCACAGAGCTGGTGTAACTGAGACAGGTTTGTAGATCTCCTTGCTCGCACATGCTTTTTCAGTTCTGCTCACACATGTTTTATGGGATTGAGGTCAGGGCTTTGTTATGGCCAGTCCAATACCTTGACTTTGTTGTCCTTAAGCCATTTTGCCATAACTTGGGGTATGCTTGGGGTCTTTGTCCATTTGGAAGACCCATTTGCGACCAAGCTTTAACTTCCTGACTGATGTCTTGAGATGTTGCTTCAATATATCCATATACCTTAGCTTCCTCATGATGCCATCTATTTTGTGAAGTGCATCAGTCCCTCCTGCAGCAAAGCACCCCCACAACATGATGCTGTCACCACCTGGCTTCACGGTTGGGATGGTGTTCTTTGGCTTGCAAGCCGCCCCCTTTTTCCTCCAAACATAATGATGGTCATTATGGCCAAATAGTTATATTTTTGTTTCATCAGACCAGAGGACATTTCTCCAAAAAATAAGATATTTGGCCCCATGTGCAGTTGCAAACCGTAGTCTGGCTTTTTTTATAGCGGTTTTGGAGCAGTGGTTTCTTCCTTGCTGAGCGGCCTTTCAGGTTATGTCAATATAGGACTTGTTAAACTGTGGATATAGATACTTTTGTACCTGTTTCCTAAATCATCTTCACAAGGTGCTTTGCTGTTGTTCTGGGATTGATTTGCACTTTTCTCACCAAAGTACATTCATTGTGGAGGTCTACAATTTTTTTTCTGAGGTCTTGGATGATTTCTTTTGATATTCCCATGATGCCAAGCAAAGAGGCACTGAGTTTGAAGGTAGGCCTTGAAATACAGCCACAGGTACACCTCCAATTCACTCAAATGATGTCCTTCCTGCGCAGTTGCTCAGTTTGGTCAGACGGCCATCTCAAGGCAGAGTCTGGGCAGTTCCATTTTTTTTCAATTTCTCAATGATGGAAACCACTGTGCTATTGGAAACTTAAAAACTCTAGAAATTGTTTTATACCCTTCCTCAGATATATGCCTCATCACAATGCTATCTCGGAGATCTCTTGACAATTCCTGCTTTGACAACTTTGGGACCTTATATAGACACGTGCGTTTCTTTCTAAATCATGTCCAAACAATTGAATTGGCCACAATCAATCAAGTTGTAGTAACATCTCAAAGATGATCAAAGGAAATTGGAAAGTATTTACATCACTTAACTTTTTCCACATTTTGTTGTGTTACTGTCTGAATTTAAAATGTTTTAAATTGAGATGTGTCACTGGCCTACAGATAAATACCCCACAATTTAGATGTTTTTTTAAAACAAATTAGTAAAAAATGTAAAGCTGAAATATATTCAGTCAATAAGTATTCAACCTCTGTATTATGGCAAGTCCAAATACGTTTAGGAGTAAATCTTTGCCTACCAAGTCACATAATAAGTTGCAGGGACTCACTCTGTGTGCAATAATAGTGTTTAACATGATTTTTGAATGACTACCTTATCTCTGTACCCCACACATACACATCTGTAAGGTCCCTCAGTCAAGCAGTAAATTTCAAACACAGATGCAACCACAAAGACCGGGGAGGTTTTCCAATGCCTCACAAAGGGCACCTATTGGTGGACGGGTAAAGACAGGGTCCTGAAAAAGGGGTGTTTATTTTTTTGCTGAGTTTATTTAGAACTCCGTCGGTGGTAACCCTGCTGTTGACTGTGATGCCTGTTGACTTTGTGGTATAAAGTCAATGCGATCACGTTCCATTGTTAGTCAAAGCCCAAGTCAATAATCTAAGGATATTACTTAATGCACTGTATTGATCCTGTGCTCTGCAAAGTAGACAGGAGGGCTGTAGGAGCGAAGGAGGTGATTGATCACACAAATGACTGTGATTTTAGGAACACTCACCCCCATATCCTCTCAACCAGTCTGATTATTGTGTCTCTGCAAACCACAGGGGATACAAATGCATTTACGTGCCGACACACACATGCATCTGTGTATGCTGAAGGACGCTGATCTCTTATTGATTCACACAGTGGGAATAAGAGAAAGGGAGAGAATAGAAAAATAAGGATTATCTCTCTGGCTGGACTGAACATGTGACACTCATGGAGTTTGGTAGTTTAGCCGGTCTCTCCTTTCGGAAACACTGATAAAGAAAGTATTAACTCCTCTTCACACCCTGTGGAGCACGAGGCCAGACAGTTCTTTGTAGCTTTATAGAAAGTACTTGGTAACATTTCCTTCGTCTTCAAGGACTAATGATCTTTATAATGTTATCACAGAGCTTTCTATTGGAACGTCATACACTTTCTGCAGATTTGATTTAACACTGCATTGCATTTGTACATCTCTAGATCATATTCAGTCCAGACATTGTGCATTTTAAAAAGTTAAAATGCGAGTGATCTTTGGATGTTGTTATGCGACTGAGCAGTATGTTGGAGCTCTTAGAGTAAAGTTTGCCATCTTTCAGGAGAAGAACAGCACATCAACCGTGGCAAAGTGACAGCTACTGTCACTTGCCCCTCAAATGAGGGGTACAGGCTTTGCAGAGTAGACAGTTAAAGTCCTTTCAGCCGGATGAAGTGTTTAGAATCCATAAAACAAAAAAATTGTTTGACACTTGTCTCCTTCTATACTGAATCTCAATGTATGAGATGGTAAGACCGACATGAAGATGACACAGCAGTGTGTTTTGTGAGAAGTTACCAGAAACAAGCATTTGCTTTGGAACAGATAGACTGTAACATCAGTGTTCTTTTAAATGGAAATGTTTGCATATGCACTGAAATTCCTTGTAGCATTGAATTTGATCTCGAGGAAAGATTCACAAGGTTTTGAATGTTATATCGTATTTGCGCATCTCCGAGCAATGTTCAATCGATTCCCGGGGTAATTTCATGTCTTCACGTGTATCTGCTCTCTATAGTATTCCGAGTTTGGTTCCACAGACACGGTGTGAGAAAATAAAAAGCTGATTCACCTAACTCATAAGAGACCAAAGGACTTTCTATAGTTAGCCATCCCTGAGATTGGGTGTGGTAACTCATGTCTAAAAGTTTAGTAAAGATGTTAGGTACAGTTTTAACTGTTTACTTTAAAAATTAAAGCATAGCAATGTATCAACATATCTGACATCAGAGGGCCAACCAACTTTCTGGTTGAGAATGCAGTGATGAGTACCAAAATTGTCGCCCGTAATAAAGCGCAGTGCGCTGTGATAAACTGCATCTAATGGCTTTAATGAAGTGGCAGCTGTGTTCATACGCATGACGTCTCCATAGTCTAGGACCAATAGGAACGTCAACTGAATAATCTGCTTTCTACTATTGAACGAGAGACAGGACCTATTTCTATAAAAGAAGCCCATTGTTATTCTCAGCTTCTTAACTAACTCATGAATAGGCTTTTCATCTATCCAGATGCCCAGATATGTGTAAGCAGGGACATGATCAATATGGACACCATCCAAAGTACATATACTTAAATCATCAGAGTTATTTTTATAACAGATACTTAGTTTTACCTGCATGCAATACTCATTTCAATAAAGTTTTTATCTGAAGGCAGATTGGAGTTCAGATGGAGCCTGGTCAACTGTGGGGACGATAGCATACACAACAGTATCATCGGCATACAAGTGAAGGTTACAATTTTTTACAGACAATATTATGAATGTAAACAGTAAAAAGTATATTACACATAATCAACCCCTGATCAATCTGTCATCAGATATATATTTTTTATCCAATTGGTTGTCACAGTCCCATCGCTGCAACTCCCGTACTGACTCAGGAGAGGCGAAGGTCAAATTCCATCCATGCATCCTCTGAAACACAACCCAGCCAAGCTGCACTGCTTCTTGACACAATGCCTGCTTAACCTGTTTATGGTGTCAGAGGAAACACCGTACACCTGGCGACCGTGTCAGCATGCATTGTGCCCAACCAGCCACAGGAGTCACTAGTGCGTGATGGGACAAGAACATCCCTGCCGACCAAACCCTCCCCTAACCTGGACGACGCTGGGCCAATTGTGCCCCGCCCCATGGGTCTCCCAGTCACGGCTGGCTGTGACAGAGCCTGGACTTGAACCATGATCTCTAGTGGCACAGCTAGCACTGCGATGCAGTAACTTAGACCACTGCACCATTTGGGAGGCCCTTGTCAATAAATGTTTAAACCAGTTACATGCAGCCTGGTCTAGACCAATTGAGGAATGCCTTAGCAGAGAGTGATCAGCAGTATCGAAAGCCTTTGATAGGCCAATGAAGAGGGCGGCACGATGTTGCTTTGTATCCATAAAGTTAACCAGATCATTTATAACTCGGGATGCAGCAGAGATAGTGTTATGACCTGGACTAAAACCCAACTGATGTACATTGATTATAATTTTCAAAGATAAGAAAAATCCTAGCTTGGAATTAGTCAATGATTTCAATATTTTAGCAAGGCAAGAAAGTTTAGAAGTTTAGGGCAATACTTATTTAGGTCACCACCTCTGTAAAGAGGGAGTACATTGGCCGCCTTCCAAAACTTGGGACTAGTACCAGATGTAATTGTCAGTTTAAAAAGATATGTTAATGATTCAGCAGTCAGGGAGGAACAGAGCTTTAGCAAAAATGTTCCAAGCATATCAACCCCCAGTGTTTTTTTTACATCACTCTCAAGGAAGGCATCGAGCACATCACAGATAGTAAATTGTTTAAATGAAAACAAAGATTCACTAGAAGTTGACAAGTGAAACATCGAGTCAGCTAGAGTCTGGCAGAGGGAAGAGCAGTCGATTGACTGATCACGGTCAATTAAACCACAGTTTCTCTTAAATAAAAAGCCTGCCGAGATAAAATAATGATTAACAGCATCACTTATCCCATTCTTCTCAGTTATGATGCAAGTGTCAGACAGAACTTGCTTATGCAGGGATGAAGAGGAATTTGGATGGTTTCAGTGCGTTTATCTTTATCCAAAATTTAGAAGGATCAGAGATAGAGTTTAAAAAGTAGCTTGGTTTAGCTTTCTTAACTGAGATTGTACATCTGTTTCTCAATTTTCTGAAAGATTGACAGTCCACGACAGAGTCAGTTTTCTTGCTTTGGCCCAGGCCTGATTTCTCATCAGAATGAGTTCAGATACAGTACCAGGCAAAAGTTTGGACACACCTAGTCATTCAAGGGTTTTTCTTTATGTTTACTATTTTCTACATTGTAAAATAATGGTGAATACCTCAAAACTGTGAAATAACACATATGGAATCATAAAGTTACCAAAAAGGTTTTAAACAAATCAAAATACATTTTATATTTGAGATTTTTCAAAGTAGCCACCCTTTGCCTTGATGACAGCTTTGCAAACTCTTGGCATTCTCTCAACCAGCTTCATGAGGTAGTCACATGGAATGCATTTCAATTAACAGATGTGCCTTGTTAAAAGTTCAATTTGGATTTAATTTGGAATTTCATTGCTTCTTAATGCGTTTGAGCCAATCAGTTGTGTTGTGACAAAGTAGGGTTGGTATACAGAAGATAGCCTTATTTGGTACAAGACCAAGTCCATATTATGGCAAGAACAGCTCAGTCCAGCATTACTTTAAGACATGAAGGTCAGTCAATATGGGACATTTCAAGAACTTTGAACATATCTTCAAGTACATTTGCAAAAACCATCAAGCTCTATGAGGAAACTGGCTCTCATGAGGACCGCCACGCGAAAGGAAGATCCAGTTACCTCTGCTGCAGAGGATAAGTTCGTTAGAGTTAACTGCACCTCAGATTGCAGCCCAAATAAATGCTCGAGTTCAAGTAACAGACACATCTCAACATCAACTGTTCAGAGGAGACTGCGTGATTCAGGCCTTCATGGTCAAATCGTTGCAAAGAAACCACTACTTTTTGTTATTTCAAAACCACACCCCCTCTTCGGAGGACAAATATCTTATTTTATTTTACAGCTTTTATGCTACATATACTTACATTTTACATATACATTTTACATATACATTTAACATATATGGTACTTTTATATAAAGCAGTCACATAACAATAATACATTATCAAACATAAGCTCTTTAATCGCAACCCTCAGCCCATCCCACCTATCACCATAGACCAACATTTTTTTAACCTTTCTAATCGTATATTATCCAGAGCAGATTGTGAGCTGAAGATGAAAGCCTTTCCTACGGGTATTATATTATTTTTTTGAAAGACTATCGCTTTCCAAATTGGCCAACACTGCTATTTGTAAGGTTAATTTTAAGCGCAATTTGTGATTGTTTAACCATTCCTGAACCTGTGACCAGAAACAAGCTACATAGGGGCAATACCAGAATAAATGATCTATTGAGTCTGTCTATTCGCAGTAAAATCTACAGAGCTGAGATTGCTGTATCCCCCATATTTAAAGCATTCTGTTGGTGGAAGGAAATGTATATAATCATTTAAATTGAAAAACTCAATTGTGAAGTGATGAATAGTGTTGTTTTTTTGTACCAGTTCATAAACCATGTGCCATGGAATTGGTACACCGAAAATCTCCTCCCATTTATTTTGTAACCTGTATGGCGCAACTGTTAATATTTTTGTCCTCAGATGAAACTGGTATATTTTTCTATTTATACCAGTACCTTTCAGCCAATTTGTATCTTTAATACTTTAAAAAAAACTTTTGATGTCAGCAAGAACAAGACTAGGAAGTAATCAAGACGGCAAGCTTGATTAAGCCTCCTCCATGTACACTACCGTTCAAAAGTTTGGGGTCACTTAGAAATGTCCTTGTTTTTGAAAGAAAAGCCATTTTTTTGGTCCATTAAAAAACATCAAATTGATCAGAAATACAGTGTAGACATTGTTCATGATGGAAATTACTATTGTAACAGGAAATTATATTCAATTTTTTTATGGAATATCTACGTAAGTGTACAGAGGCCCATTATCAGCAACCATCACTCATGTGTTCCAATGGCTCGTTGTGTTAGCTAATTCAAGTGTATCATTTTAAAAGTCTATTTGATCATTAGAAAACCCTTTTGCAATTATGTTAGCACAGCTGAAAACTGTTGTCCTGAATAAAGAAGCAATAAAACTGGCCTTCTTTAGTCTAGTTGAGTATCTGGAGCATCAGCATTTGTGGGTTCGATTACAGGCTCAAAATGGCCAGAAACAAAGAACTTTCTTCTGAACCGCGTCATTGTATTCTTGTTCTGAGAAATGAAGGCTATTCCATGCGAGAAATTGCCAAGAATCTGAAGATCTTATAAAACGCTGTGTACTACTTCCTTCACAGAACAGTGCAAACTGGCCCTAACCAGAATAGAAAGAGGACAAGTACATTAGAGGGTCTAGTTTGAGAAACAGACACCTCACAAGTACTCAACTATTAGGTTCATTAAATAGTACCCGTAAAACACCAGTCTCAACATCAACAGTGAAGAGGCGACTCCGGGATGCTGGCCTTCTAGGCAGAGTTTCTCTGTCCAGTGTTCTTTTGCCCATCTTAATCTTGAATTTTTATTGACCAGTCTGAGATATAGCTTTTTCTTTGCAACTTTGCCTAGAAGGCCAGCATCCCGGAGTCACCTCTTCACTGTTGATGTTGAGCCAGCTATCACCCTGGACTACAACCACAAAAAAGGAGGCGTGGACAACCTGGACAAGGTGATTGGAACTTACAGCTGCAGGAGGATGACTGCCCGCTGGCTCTGGTCATCTTCCATAACATCATTGATGTGTCCTCATACAATGCCTTTGTGATATGGAACAAGATCAACCCTACCTGGATGCCTGATAAGCGGAACAAGAGGAGGCTGTTCCTGGAGCAGCTGGGAAAGGCACTTGTAACCCCACACATTCAAAGAAGGGAGCACCTCTCCCGCACAGCAGCCTCTGCAGCGCTTGTGAAAACTGTTCAGGGGGCTGAATCTTGTCCTGATCCACCTGAGGCTGCAGCTGGGGCAGGCAAAAGGAGGAGATGCCAATTCTACCCCACAAAGAAGGACTGTAAAACAAATACTATGTGCTGCACATTTGAGAAATACATCATTACATACATTTAAGTCATTTAGCAGACGCTCTTATCCACCTGCAAAGTCCATGCACACACACTTTCACACTGTCCTAATTAGAGCTAATTAGGATTTAGGTTCTTCACATTTTGGTTTTGTAACTATATTGACAGTCCCATAATAACATACATATCTATAAGGATGCTTAAGATAACTAACCAAATAACATGGAAACCAGTCAGAACAAAACTGTAACACTAATAGATAATATTAATAGAAATAATAACATCACAATCTTATAAATGCATGCTCATATTTGAAAGTCCTAGCAAGGCTATGAGAATGTCAGCCCAGCCTGATCAGTTTATTGGATTCCCAGCAACACATTCTGGTTTATGGACAGATCTACAACCAGGAGCTCAAATTTCTTGGGAACAGAAATATTTAAAGTTTGGTACGCCCTGAAATTGGATTTTACATAATGCCACTTCTTCCTTCTGTAATCTGTCACATCTAAATACATTATAAAGATTTACTTCAATGTCTTTATCAGAGACAGAACCATTTAACCATGTTTCAGAGAGAACTAAAATGTCAGTACATGAGTCCTGTACCCAAATGTCAATTGTGTTAATTGTTTGAATCATACTTTGTACATTAGCCCAAGCCCCCCACCACACTTAAAGTCAGAGGGGGTATTCAGCTCATTCCCATAAGATTTAACAGGCATAGGGTCATCTGCAGCTATGTTGAGTGAGCTGAGACTTTCCGAAGGTCCCTGGCCAACCACGTGAGAGCATTTGACAGACCTCCCTCAAGTCGCTGGATGCAGGGGCTGAGGCGGGAACTGGAAGAGCAGTGTTGGCAGAGCTCAATCCACCCGGACGAAGCTACGGCCAAAGGAGTGGAGCTGCTGCAGGCGACCGGAGAGGCTGCCAAATTCTCCATTCTTGGTGTGCACAGGGGGCTTTAGTGTGGCTGGAATCTGGGGCAGGAGTGTCCCAGGCCTGTCCTGGGGATGGGAAGGGAGTAGGAAGTAGCTAAACTAGCTTGGGAGGGAGGTTGTGTGGGGAATTGAGGAGGGTGGTGTGGAGGGCAGTGTGGCTTGTTAAGCTCCAAACTCTCAGCATATGAGGGCGGATGATGTTAATGATACATTGTGAGGACTGCATCATGTGGTGCAATAACCCTCAAGAGAGTTTTGTCAGACCCTAGGTTAGTGGTCGGTGCTGTGTAGAGGTAGGTTGAGTTGTGCGTCTGGTCTGGTAGAGCTGTGCTGAGATGGGCAAGGTCTGGTAGAGCTGTGCTGATTCGAGCCTGGCCTGGTTGAGCTCTGTTGAGGCAGGCCTAGTCTGGTAGCATGGGAGAGAGTTTGCAGGGGGAATTGAAGAGAGTAGTGTGGAGGGCAGAGTGGCCAGCAATGTTCCAAACTCTTTGACTGCGTATGGCTTGGGCATAGCTCAGTGTATCTGCATGCAGTCCCTTGGAGAGAAGTGGTTGAAGGGTGGTATGGGGGCAGTGTTGCTGGCTGTTCTCCAGTCTCTGAGGCGCCACCGGATGCAGGTCTAAAGGAGCGTCTGATTTGTCTCAGGGAGTTTGTGGCTGTTCTGTTGCTCCTGTGAGGTGAGGTGGACTGGCAACCCAGAGCAGCATCCTTTAACGTCTTGGGGACTGTCTCTTTGTACAGGTGTACATTGTCGTAAAGACAGTCGGGGCTGAGGGTGAGATGGTGGGCCAGGTGTACGTTGGGCCATAGCACACTGTCCCGAGAGAGGCTGGTGTTTAACCTCTGGATGGTGGCAGGGTAGATATTGCAAGGGGAAAGATGGTGGAGGTCCTCTCCATCACTATGGCCACCCTCTGCTGTTGGGCACACAGGTCATTGGTCCCTATGTGAATGATGATATAGCTGGTGGAGCCAAGCTGTGCCACAGTCAAGATGTTGTGTGGCACTATAACATTTCCACCTTTTTATTTGGGAAAAGTTTATTCTCTAATATAAACTTTCCATTGGAGGCCATCCTTAATATAATGTCTGGTTTCTCGTCAGGTCAGTGGAGGATGGCAGTTGTGATGGATTTAATTACAGGCTGTGAGGTGGGAATGGAGGGGGTCAGCTGGGTTGGTGCATTGGTTGGTTGGTTCTGATTCAGCTGTTGGCCTGGTCCTGGGTTCTTGTGGGACTCTTTGTAGAGTGGATGGTGGTGTCTGAGAAATACTTGCCTTGGCTCATGTAGCTCCTTCTGCAGGTCCTCCATGTGGCTGGTGTTGACTGTGCTGGACAGTTCATCTCAGAGTCTTCACACTTCCATTCTGAGAGCCTGGTTTCCTTTTCATTGCACAATGCAGCTCCTGGATCTCATCCCTATGCTGGCGCACCTGGCTGTTCACCTGCTGTCTAAGATGCTGTGGTGCTGGAGATGTCACAAGTGAGAGTGACATGCTGCGGGTTATGTCTGCTGCAGGTGGAAGAGGGACACTGTGGACTACGTACTGGGGCACAGAGGGAGTGCAAGCTGTTGTAGGTAGTGACAGTGGATAGGTTTTAAGTTCCGCGACAAGGCTTTATTTGGTCAAAGTAGTGGACAAATTGATCAGGACTGGCCTCCCAACCTTGAACCATCACAGTGCCATTATTATAAATACTAATGTTACATTTGGGGTTGGAATCAATGTACAGTTGCCTCATTGTCCTTTTTTATGACATTTGAAGTTCAATTTTGGTCTAGTGGAGAGCTGTGTGCCAAGCATTAGGATCATCCATGTAGAACAGAAGATTGTAGGATGAAGTCTGCCCTCAGAGTCTCTGGGGATTCTCTACGATTTTTTTAATGAATAATGCAATATGAATAATGAAAAACAGATTACACATAGGGTGCATTCATAAATTCTACCTGGAGTGCCAGAGTGCCCTCTAGGCATTTGTAAATTCAGAGTGTTTCGCTCTCGGAGCGATCAGAGCGCACACTGGACGCTCTGACAGAGAGGTAGGGTTGATCCGAGCATTCTGTCCCCACAACAGCAGTCAAAGCACCCAAGCTAACTGGCTAACTTGATAGCTACTTCCAGACACAAATGAGAGAACATCTCACTCTGACCATTTTACTCGCCCTAGCAGAGCGGGATAGGCTATTTTCATGTTATCCGCATTGGCGACTAACTGTGCTGCCGACGTTTAGTGACACCGGCCCTTTTCAATGGGTATTGAGCGTTTGTAAATTTGTCAATTATTCTGCGCTCTGGCACACTCAGACGAGAGTAATCTGAAATTGGGGTAGATAGCCAGAGTGAATTTACGAACGCACCCATAGATTAAGAAACTCTCTTAATGTTTAGAATGTTCCCACCCCCATCCAGGCGCTCTTTGCTTGTTTGTTTGTTGTCTGAATGGTTTTTTCCTTATCAAGGCCTGAACTATCCTCCAGAAATCCATCAGAAATCATCTTACTCCCTCTGTTGGTTTTGTGTTTGTTTATCTATGTCCTAATTGGGGCGGCAGTTATTCTAGTGGTTAGAGCGTTGGGCCAGTAACTGAAAGGTTGCTAGATCAAATCCCCAAGCTGACAAGGTAAAAATCTGTCGTTCTACCCCTGAACAGGGTAGTTAACCCATTGTACCTAGGCTGTCATTGTAAATAAGAATTTGTTCTTAGCTGACTTGCCTAGTTAAATAAAAAGTTATCCTTCTTGGGTTTATAGTCCCTCAATCCCATTCCTTCCTTGTTTTGTCTGATGACTCAGCAGATGAACCTTGCAAGAACCAAGTCGATCAATCTGTTAAAATCTCTCAACTATTTCCACAAAAGAAAAGTATCTTCCAATTTCTCTATTTGTGCAGAACACAGCAATGCACTAAAATAACTGAACTGTTCACATATAATACAATAATTTAACAAAATAATTGCAATTTAAAGAGGAGCTCTTAAGTGCTGCTGCTCATGGAATTGGTAAGTAGGAGACATGATACAAATATAAGTCCTCTATCGCTATGGCTTACTTAAAACCAGACTGTAGATGTATTCTAAATAGATTGAGGCATACATATTTAGCTCCTCTTGTATAATTTACAGGGACAGAGGGAACACTGTTCAAGCCCCCTTTATTTGCAGTGCAGTTGTGACTAACATGGATTGAACTGTCTCATTCTCTAACAGCCACCAGAAATAGAATCTAATTAGACAAGTTTAAATATTTAATGCTTAACAAAGAAAGTCTGAGAATGGTTGCCTCTCACCTACCTTTCTCTGAGTATGTCTCTTTCTCCCTCTAACTCACACACATAATCAGTGTCAGAGTGACCTACCTGAAACATCATGCTGGCTTGATGCCTACTTCTCTGCATTAATATTTCATCTTCTCAAAGGAAGTATAATTCTCTCTAAGGGAAAGGTGTTCCTTTGCTGACAGACACATGTACTGTGTTATATCGGGCTCTCTGAAAAGAGATTTTTATGTAACTGTGCTCCTCTGGGTTTCTTGATTATGCAATGTCTACCACAAAAGGGATAATGTTGTAATCCTGACCAACAATGTTTCTCTGTGGGTTTGCTTTCTTTTCAAGTCTGACAAAATGGCGTCCGCCAGGCATATCACTTAGAAGATTTCAAATCGGCTCATTTTTTCTCTCCACTGTAACCTAGGAAAACCTTTGAACTACAGTATAGGAACGGCACCCAAGAGCGAGCAAAGCCCAAACATATAGCATTGAATTAAATGTAATGAAACTAAATGTTGAATAAGGAAATTAGATTGATTCCTTCTAATTTTAGCTTATGTTAGGTAAAGAACAATGGAAGGCCCTTTCATCAGATATATTTACATTTAAATAATATTAAATGTATATTGGGTAGTCAGAATTATTTGACAAGCATCAGACAAAGAAGCACATCAAGAGCACTCGACTCGTGGCATTAGAGGGACGTTTTCTGTTTTTGTTAATGATCATGTAAGACGGCTTTTCGGGTATATCCAACCCGTATTCATTGAACACCATAGGGAAGTGGAAATTACCAATAGAACGTCAGGTAGAACCATAAATTGTCTTATAGAAGATTGCCATCAACAGGGAACGTCCTCTATTCTGAAGGCCTCTCCTTTAAAAGTATTCTAACAATAGATCCTTGTCAGGATGGAATGGAACCACTTCAGGGAGAGAACCAGGACACTCAGACACAAGGAGCCTGATGTCTCGGGGAAGTGTCTGGACACAGAAGTGCTATTTAGACACTCAAACACAAATGTTCCTCACCAGGGGATGAATGGATGTGGTTCTGAATGAAGGTGGCTGTGTTGACAGGTAGTCCATAGAGGATGGTGGTGAGACCCATTAGAGGCTATGAAGAATCTCACCTCTGTGTTTTAGAATTGAGAGACCATTCTCTTTACTTGGTGTTTTAAATGGGTTTCCTTTGCTTCTAAGGCCTTGTTAGAGTCAGGACATAACTAAAAGCAGCTGTTCAATCAGTCAATAACCAGGAATTTCTGAATTAAATCTATGGGTGACTTTTGAATCCTACTTTAGAATGTTATATTGATTACACGTCTAGAAATACCTTAAACCAGGGTTACTTACTGCTGATCTAGACTTTGGGTCACCCTCCAAAGCTTCTGTCATCTGGTATATCTGATTGGACACAACTTCCTCCCAGTGCTGGAGGAGATGACATCATGTGACCCTTGTTGATGAAGATTGATTTCTCTCACAGGAAATAATTGATTTGTTTCAGTAAGATCAGATATTTTAAAATCCAGATGGATCCCACAGAATTAGAATAACAGCCCAAAATACTCCCGATGAGTACTTGGGGATGGACTTTCAAATTGACCAAACTCTCACTAATTATGTCTATGGGCTTTCTAGCAGGGTAGTGGACTGGCACCGAGGTTTCATTGATCTATTTGTGGGGAAGATGCACTCTTCCAAGTCCTACCACTTTCATGGCATGTGTACTCTAAGTGTTCTGAGGTCGATTGAAGTTAAGTAGCTGTAGTGAAGGGAAGGAATGAAAAGGGGAAAGTGCAAATGGATTTGACAACTATGTTTATGTCCATCATGCAATGTGCCCTCTGTATATTGCAAAACTCTGATCCATCACCATTCCCTCTCACCTTATGTTGCCTCCCTCTACACTCGAGGAAAGTAGGAATAATCCATATTAGGGAAGGTATTAGATGTCTGCCAGCTTTGATGTAATGCAGAGAAGGTTGAAAATGAGAATTCCCTGCATCTCCATAGCATTTAGATGGACCTAAAAAGGCACAAGGCTGTGAGTGCAGGATAATGTGGTTCGGGTTGGAGTACTGTGAAGAACACTCTTAAGCATCCATCCACCGCAGAGCTAAAGCATGGACAAATACCTTTTTTTTTTACGTCGTAATAGGAAAACGTTCCTGTTCTAATCCCTTAGAAAGTGAAAATGGCTCTAATATATGAGTCTTTCAGCCCTAAGGCAGTTCGCATTAGTTTCATGCCCACTATATTTGATTCTGAATACATTTGTAAGCTGACTTGCTTTAGCCACATTGATTCACCCTAAATAAATGACTATATTGGACGTCCAACTAATGCAACTGGTATAAACCCATCGACCAAATGCTGTACTATTTTCACATTCATATGTAGATTTTGGGTCAATTCAGAGCAAAAATTGACATTTGTTCAAAAAATGTCAGTGGAAATTATGGGCCAGATTTGAAATAAAGTATGACCCAAACACTACGTATATTAGCATGCACCAAGTTGCGTTCATCAGACTGAAACACCAGTCAGGAGTACATTTCAAACACACCTGTATTTTTCCAGCTTTCTATGAATCAGTCCTACTCAGCCATCCCTGGAGGAGCCTGTGAGTGCATGATTACCCCACCTGGGAATTGAACCTGTGCCCAGTCATGACAGGGCTGCCCTAATGATTGCCTGATGTTTCCTGACACATAAAGGCTATACCTAGTAGACCTAGCCCGGGTCGGGTGCACTGCCTGGAACATAAATATTTCATGAGCCTGACTCCTCTGCAGTGAACAGCATGGGCAATCCCATCCTGCACATTGCTGCTTACCCAACATGTCTTTACCATAGGGCTTGAAATAACAGAGCACACCTCACTGGGCGTCCATGTAAAGTTGCTTTACTTTTTCACATTTCCTTATAGGGACCTATGGCCTGGGCTTAAGGTGAGGCACCACACTCTAATAGGGTAATTTTGTCCCTTTATTCATATCACAATGATTGATTTTACATTTGTATTGAACCTTTATTTAACTATGCAAGTCAGTTAAGAACAACTTATGATTCACAATGATGGCCTACCCCTGCCAAACCCTAATGACGCTGGGCCAATTGTGTACCGCCCTATGGGACTCCCAATCATGGCCAGTTGTGATACAGCCTGGAATCAAACCAGGGTCTGTAGTGACACCTCTAGCACTGAGATGCAGTGCATTAGGCCACTGTGCCACTCGGGAGCTCATGGTTAATTAACTTTAACCAGTTGAATAACAACACCAATGTAATACTTTTTTGTATTACAACTTTTCTGAAATATTGTATTACAATATGCAAATGTGAAAATCTCAATAAATAGGTGCATTGTTAAGACACTCCAGGGTGTGTATAGAGCAGATTGTGGATATACAGTAGCAGTTAAAAGTTTGGACACACCTACTCATTCAAGGGTTTTTCTTTATTTTTACTATCTTCTGCATTGTATTATAATAGTGAAGACATCAAATCTATGAAATAACACATATGGAATCATGTAGTAACCAAAGTGTTAAACAAATCAACATATATTGAAATTGGAGACACCCTTTGCCTTGATGACAGCTTTGCACACTCTTGGCATTCTCTCAACCCAAAAACCTCAAAAAACAGAAAAACCGTATTAACATAAGAATTCATACCTTTTGCTTTGACACTCGAAATTGACCTCAAGTGCATCCTGTTTCCATTGATCATCCATGAGATGTTGCTACACCTTCATTGGAAACCCTCTGTGGTAAATTAAATTGATTAGACATGATTTGGAAAGGCACAAACCTGTCTATATAAAGGTCCCACAGTTTAAAGTGCATGTCAGAGCAAAAACCAAGCCATGAGGTCGAAGGAATTGTCCGTAGAGCGCCGAGACAGGTTTTTGTCGAGGCACAGATCCGGGGAAGGGTACAAAAAAATTCTGCAGCATTGGAGGTCTCCAAGAACACAGTGGCCTCCATCATCCATTAATGGAGACCGTTTGGAACCACCAAGATTCTTCCTAGAGCTGGCCGCCCGGCCAAACTGCACAATTGGGGGAGAAGGGCCAGGGTCAGGGTGGAGACCAAGATCCCGATGGTCACTCTGACAGATCTCCTCTGTGGCGATGGGAGAACCTTCCAGAAGGACAACAATCTCTGCAGCACTCCACTAATCAGGCCTTTATGGTAGAGTGGCCAGACGGAAGCCACTCCTCAGTAAAAGGCACATGACAGACCGCTTGGAGTTTACCAAAAGGCACCTAAAGGACTCTCAGACCATGAGAAACAAGATTCTTTGGCCTGAATGCCAAGCATCTTATCTGGAGGAAACCAATCACTATCGCTATGGTGAAGCATGACGGTGGCAGCATCATGCCGTGGGGATTTTCAGTGGCAGGGACTGGGAGGTTAGTCAGGATCATGGGAAAGATGAACGGAGCAAAGAACAGAGATCCTTGATGAGAACCTACTCAGGACCTCAGACTGGTGTGAAGGTTCACCTTCCAACAGGACAACGACCCTAAGCACACAGCCAAGACAATGCAGGAGGGGCTTTGTGCAAGTCTTTGAATGTTCTTCAGTCTAAAAAACTGTTTTTGCTTTGTCATTATGGGGTATTGTGTGCAGATTGCGTGGGGGGGGGGGGAAATTAATCCATTTTAAAATAAGGTGGTAACTTAACAAAATGTGGGAAAGGTCAAGGCGTTTGAATACTTTCCGACTGCACTGGGATATGGTAGTAGGTGCCTGGTGCACCGGTTTGTGTCAAGAACTGCAACACTGCTGGGTTTGTCACACTCAACAGTTTCCCATGTGTATCAAGAATGATCCATCAACCAAAGGACATAGAGAGTCCATGCCTTGACAAATTGAGTTGTCCTCAATAGGGCAACTCAATAGTAAGGTGTTCTTAATGTTTTGTCCACTCTGTGTATGTAACAATGGTACATTTATTATCAAAGTATGCCAAGTGACATCAATAAGTCATAGCTTTCACCTGGTCAGTCTGTCTTGGAAAGAGCATAATGCTTTGTACACTCAGTGTATGTTATCTTATATTTATCTTGATGATTAAAACACCAACTATGTTTAAAGAGGCCCACCTGTGGAATTCTCCATGCGCTTAACCTCTCCTTTCTCTGTCTTGAAAGTGAAGCAGAGAGACGAGATGGAAAATGGACAGCATTGTTTGTTTCTCGCGATCACGCCCTTGTTTCTTGAAAGAGGTGACTGTGTCACTCTGAATTTGGTTCACTCCCTTTGTCTCCAGCTGAAAGGGTTTCTTGTAAGTGAAGCTCTTCTCTAGTAGAGAGTGCTGAAATCACTGAAAGAGAACTGGTGTTTTTTTATTCTCTCCCCTTGATTGTTCCCATTAATTAAGTTCATATCACCTGACGCGTTCCCCAAGGAAGTGGGGAAATAATGAAAATGATACATGAGGTAGGCAGTTTAGCAGCTCTAAAAGGTGCTGCACAAAATCAGTTTCCTGCATAATGGTAGACTTAGTTTCACTCCTCTGCGTGCTTTATCGACGACCATGTTGTGGTGGTGGCTAGTTAGCTTGCTAGCCATAATGTTAGTTATAATGTTAGAGAGTTAGATATTACCAAAGACTATGGAAAATTGTATTTGAGCTTGTCGGCTAAATTGGTCACTGACGACACAATTGTTCTTGATGGTGATTGGTTGAATCCTTATTCAAATAGATTTGATGATGTCCCTGTTTTTTCTCCCTCTGTAGATGCATGTTGTTTATGTGCACTAAAGAGAAGGGGGGCGTAACTGCGATCTGGCAATTATCTGGTTTTCATCTAGGCAAACATTGAGAGGTATCACCCCCTGGAATATACTGTAACTTGTTTACACAGCAGTGTGTCCACTCAATGTCTGAGCAAATATTACAATTGACAATCAGCATTCCACCCTGTAATGAGACATACTCCTTGTCCTTAGACACTTTACTGTCCATTGGTTAGAACAGAAATGTGTCTTCTGCCTTCTCCAACGCCCCCAGATAAACACACACACACGTGTTGAAAAGCACAGAGTCAGCCGCAGTGCAGTACCCCTGGTTGGAGAGCCATTGGAGTCCTTGGTCTACTCCAGAAGCCAGGTATATTTTTAAAGCTACTGTATGTAGATAAAATCCAATCCCGAAAGTCAGACAAATGTTTTTACAGATATGCGCATACCAGCCCTCAAAATACTTACATTTAAGTAATTTAGAAGACAATCTTATCCAGAGCAATTTACATGAGCAATTAGGGTTAAGTGCCTTGCTTAAGGGCACAGGTCTTTCACATGGTCGGCTCGGAGATTCAAACCAGTGAACTTTCAATTACTGGTCCAAAGCTCTATTTTGTTATCAAACTGTTTGATAATGCAGGAAAGTAAACATTTGAAATTAGTTTTGAAAATCACATTTATTGTTGGAAAGTAAAATCTCACCTCAGTGAAAATTTGAGACGGGTGTGTACACTGTCCAGAATAGTTTGCAATTAATCTCATACAATGCCTTAGCAATTTACTCAGAGAGGAAAGTGGATGCTCAGCTGGTGTTTGAGCAAACAATGCATTTGTTTGTGTTCAAACTGATGTTTGTAATGGAACCAACACCACCGCTTTAGACATTTATACAGTGCAGCCTTTTTGAAAATCATCATTCTAGTCCAGGATCTCTTTCTGTTATGAGATCAAATTATTCATGACATTCCACCCATTATTAGAATTTCCCAAGATTAGCTGGATTCCAATATTCACAGGACCAGCCAGTTTGACTCCAGCTTTGTATTAAAATACATATGCAGATGAGAGGGGATAGTAAATTGAGTTGAGGATCAGGCAGAGTTATCTGCTTACGTTTGCTAGAATCCCAAGGATTACTGGAAACACTACAACATGGTTTCCATTTTATGTTGGTGCTGTGTTAAAACAGCTTAAATCACCATGCAAAGTTTGGTGTTCTTGAAGAGTATGCACAGTTGTTATACATTTGACGTAATCTGCTTTACAGAGACATTGCTGACAGGGGAGGTGCTTGATCAGGCAAAACAGCCTGCAGTGTTTTCCGCAGGAGCAGGGAAGAATAGCTTTGTGGGAAAACCAAAGGCGGAGCATTATGTTTCATGGTCAACAACTCATAGTGTGGTTGTAGGAATGTACAAACCCATAAGAGTTTATGTTCCCCTATCCTGGAACACCTCACAATCAATTGCTGACCCTATCATCTCCCAAGAGAATTTACAGCTGTTTGTACATCACGGCTATGTACACCTCCACAGGAAATGTTCAGGGTTGCCTCTGGGAATAACATCAACAAATACACTGGTTAATCAGGAAGTGCATAGAGGATGTTGTTCCTACAGTGACGATTAGAACATACTTAAAACAAACACTGTGGCTAGATGGCAGCATTCGAGCAAAACTGAAATGACGAACCACTGCAGCACAAACAGACCACCTATGACCTCCACAAGTCAATCAAAGAGTAAGAAATACAGGACAAGGACTATGTGGAGTTGCAATTCAACGGCTCAGACATGAGACGCATGTGGCAGGGACTACAAACTTTTACGGATTATAAAGGGAAAACCAGCCACGTCACGGACACAGACGCCTCACTCCCCCGACGTGGTGCTCTTGAGGACTGCAGGCTCCTGATATCTGTCACCGATGTGAGTAGGACCATCAAGCATGTTAACCCTTGCAATGCTGCTGCCCTGGACGGCATCCCAAGCCGCGTTCTCAGAGCATGCGCAGACCAGCTGGCTGGAGTGTTTACAAACATTCTCAACCTCTCCCTATCCCAGTCTGTTGTCCCCACTTGCTTCCAGATGACCACCATTGTTCCTGCACCTGAGCAAGCTAACTGAACTAAATGAAGGCCCGAGCCCAGGTGATGAGGGTAGGGAACAATGCCTCTGCCACGCTGATCCTCAACAAGGGGTTCCCCCAGGTGTGTTTGCTCAGCCACCTCCTGTACCCCCTGTTCACCCATGACTGCGTGGCCACGCTCAACTCCAACTCATTCATCAAGTTTGCTGACAACACGACAGCGGTAGGCCTGACTACCAACAACGACGAGACAGTCTACAGGGAGGAGGTAGGAGCCCTGGCGATGTGGTGCCAGGAAAATAATCTCAATGTGAACAAAACAAAGGAGCTGATCGAGGACTACATGAGACAGAAGAGGGAGCACGCCACCATCCTCATCGACGGGGCCGCAATGGATAGGGTGAAAACCTTCAAGTTCCTCTGCATGCATAGGACCTGAAATGATCTCACCACACCGACACTGTGGTGAAGAAGGCACAACAGCGCCTCTACAACAAATTTGGCATGGTCCCTAAGATCCTCACAAACTTCTACAGATGCACCATTGAGAGCATTCTGTCAGGCTGCATCACCGCCTGGTACGGCAACTGCACCTCCCTCAACCAAATGGCTCTCCAGAGGGTGCTGCGGTCAGCCTAATGCTGAGGGCACGCTGCCTTCAGGACGCTGCCTCCAGGACGCTGCCTCCAGGACAATTTACAGCACTCTGTGCCAAAGAAAGCCCAACACTGTAAAAATTCTCAAAATCATGATTGTGTAATAAAACCATGAAAAGTAGTGCACCTAAGCTGGCATTTAGTGTTTGTAGTGTGTTTAAATGTCAAGTCCCTCTTCAACCTGAATATTGGTGGTTTTTAGAGAGTGTTGTGAAAATTAATTGGGGGGGTTCAGTGAATCTAAAAGGCAGCGTCAAAACACAAAAACTGTGTTTCTCATCAATGGTTTTGAAATGTAATTGGTATATAGTCTAAAGATTGATAAGGGCCTATGGAGAATGTTTTTGGCGAATTCCACCTTTATTTTTTCTATGCTTTATTTAGACAGATTAGAAACAGGAGGGGCAGTAAGATGGTATATTTCTTTGGAATGTTATCCATTCAACCACATGGCCACACTGTAATAGATTATTCTGGAGTGAATTGAAATAAAACACCTGGCTTAGACACGTCACCCATCTCCCCACCGAAGACAAGGGTTAAATTACCCACTCCAACCTTCAATCTTTTTCTCCCAACCATCTATATCTGCTTTGTCATTTCATAACTGTCTCAATTCATTTTTTAAATACCCACAAAATATATTTCAAAAATTTATGCAAGTCGTTTCAATGGTTTGTTCATTTCATTTTATCAAAAGAATGCAAGAATAAATCTAATTTAACATGCTCAAAAGTAAGAATATTTCATGAGGACAACCAAAGAGAGAGAACATTTAGTGATTGAACTCATTGGAATTTTTAGGTTTTAATCTCCTTGCATTTCCTTATTTTTGCATATTTGAAGAAAGAATAGTATATTTCTATATTAGTATTAAGCTTGTTGTGCCATGAGGTGTAATTGATCATCATGAACGGAAATGTAAAATGTGAGGTAAATTGACGTTGAGTTCATGATTGTCAAAGAAAGAGGCAAGTGCAGAAATCTCAATTCTTGCAGTTATACAACACCCTGGCAAGGTGTTGTATAACACTTAACTAAGTGGTGTTACAACACACCATGTAAAATTTCAAAACATCTCAGAATGATGTGTTTTAATACTCCAGCAAAGTTAAGGTTTTCGTCTCCTTCAATTTAGTGGCAGCTTAGTTGCCACTAGTTTTGGTGTTACAAAGCACTTAATTTTAAAAGTGAAGATCATTAAGGATCTCAGTCACCCAAGCCACGGACTGGTCACTTGGCTACCGTCCGACAGGTGGACACAGTACAGGTTCATCAAAGCCAAGACCGAGAGACAAAAAAAATGCTTTTATTATCAGGCCATCAGACTGTTGAACAGCCATCACTAGCCATCTACCAGGTGATGCACACTCACTCACACAAAACACATACACTAGCTATCACACACACACCTCATACTCACTCACACACTCACACACAATCCTGCTGTCCAGAGACAGAGACATTAAACCACTGAACACTTCCTGGTTCACACTGTGTATTTAAATACTGTATCTCTACATCTCATTCTAATACTTCTACTACTGTACATTGCATTTTAGTTACACTGTTTATACACACCACATGTTTATTTATACAGTATACTGGATTCTTGACATAGCCCACTCTAATATATCTCCTGTTGTACATATCATTTTTAGTACATCTTGTGTAAATGAATCCAAAGTGCATATGTATAGGTTGCATTTGGATTAGTGTTGCAGTGCTATTTGAGATGTTAATTAGATTTGTATCTATTTCTTATACATTTTACATTATTTGTGTACTTCATTGATATATTAATGTATGATTAGGAGCTCGTAACATAAGCATTTTGTTGCACCTGCTATAACATCTTCTAAACTGTGTGTGCAACCAATAAACTTGACTGTGACCACACCCATTGCATTGATGTGCCATTACGTACAATTTCCTCATGCTGATTCATCATTATAGCTCTCAAATTTAAATGGAAAGGATTTATTTCAAATGGATTGACTTGAATATTGTTCCAAAGTTTATATTCCAATTCCCCAAGTTAATGAGTGCATAGTTGGTAACTTATGTCCCCAATTTGGGGCCAATGTTAACCCTTTTGGTCTTGAGCAGTGACCTCCCTTAATTCTGCCCATACACCCATGGGCTGCTTATTCATATATTCCCTCTCGCCTTTTCCTCTTCCACCCTCCCCCCTCTCTTATCTTAAGGAGTTTCTTAAGCAGGGTAGTTTGTGCAGAAGCTGAACTGAGGCGGCAGATTGAATTTAAATTGCTCAGCGCGGTTTGAATATGTAGAGAGGCAGTGAAGCGTCGCATTGGTGGTGCTGCAGAGCGAGCCCCCAACTCTGTTGATTTATTTTGTTTACAGTACCCACTGATTCAGTATTATCCTCTGCACCACTGCAGCAGAAGCTGCTTGGCATGCATACCGCGGACCGAGGGTGCCAGGGGCAGGCACATCTCTCTCTCTCACACTTCTGTGTTCCTCTCGCCTTAATTCGTCTCCTTTGTCTCTGTTACTCACACTATCTGTAAGGGTGATATGAAAATGAACACATTCATACCAGTGGTATGAGGATAGGGTCCGTGTTAACCGATGTACTCACAAAACATTTAATCTTTAGGGTTTATACTAAACAAACGACAAATTGTCAAATTGGTCATGCTAATAAAAACATATCAAACAAACTATTATGACTGGCCAAATCTAGATAACCCATCAGTTCACGCATCATTTATGGGAAACGACTGGTTATCGTACATCTTGTTCTTCATCAGCTTGTAAAACAGTCTGTCTCATCAGAGAGAGAGAAAGTGAGAAACCATCATGATGCAGTTTCCTCTCCATTTTGACGGCGGGGGGTAGACTCCTGACGGAGACATGACACACAACAGCTGCGCCACTGCACGCTGTAGTCTGCCCTCTACTTAACCTCTGAACTCCATTGTACCCTGGGCATTGCACAGTCCTGGTTTCACCTTCTTACAGTGGGTCTGTGTGCAGTCAGCAATGCCACTGCAGGATTCTCATGCTCTGAAGACATGCTGAGTTTGCTGAATTCCAGTCCGTGTTTGAGGAGGCACTTTGATGTTGTATGACAGGCAAAGGTGGGAAGGGTAGATTCTGACCATCACTATCTGGAATCAAGACTTGGAAAGAAGGAAGCCTGAGCCCTGGTGGGAAAGAATCCCGAACAATGGCCACGGTCTTAATGTTGCCCCCATACCGATGACTGGATCGGGATGAGAAGGTATCTAAAGCTGGGGCCATGGCCAAGGGCCAAAGAGGTATGTCTGGTATGTCATTCACTCATATCTATAATTATACCCTATAATTGTGATAATAAAGTGGTGCTGCCCATCAATGGATAATATGATGGAAAAAAATACCTTGCTGCCCATAAGTAAGAACTAGAGATGCTCAGAATGGCTCACAAACTGGTTGGAACTAATTCATGATGAATAGGTTGGCCAAAAATGCAGCCCTTACTTGGCTAACAGCAATATTACTGCAAAATGCATTCTGCCAAAAGTTAGTTCGCTTACAAGGTAGATGGAGCATGCCTAAGGATGTTTCTCAAGATGGAGTGGTAGATAAGTGGATAAGTGGGTGGCGGGGCTGGTGTGATCAAACGCACCTGCAGCGAGTTCGCTATTTCAACAGGTGTGTGGGATTTTGCTGTAATTTCCTTTAAAGCCCTGTGTTTTGTGGTGTTCGGGCTGGGAGTTGAGTGGAGAATGTGTCTCCGTGGGGTATCGGTCCCATAAGCAAGTGTCCATGTCTTGGGTGTTTGATGTGATCGCACTGGACCAGTGTCTGTGCGATGAGAAGTCTTACTAGCAAATTCAAGTGAGGAAGTGGGCGGCTGCGCTGACAACGAACTGGGGCTGTGGAGCTAAGTGTTGATCCGAGAGCAGAGGACGAAGACAGGCATTGGTCCAACGCAGTACTAGGAACTTTATCTCCGCTAAGTAAGGGACGTGATTTTTCCTGTGTTCCCCTGACACTATTCTTTCTCTCTCTCTGGGCCGTTTTGCCATGCCACTGAAAGCCACTATTCTCGGCAGGGCACAAATGGAAGTCATATTGAAGGCGCAAGCACTGGCAGAACCGCAGCAGATTGATTTAATCATGGAGGCTCTAGATGGCCGTGCAAAGAGAGAAACCATGTTTAGTCAAGCCCAGAGAAACTCACCTGCTTCATTGTGGGCTGCATTACAGGTCTGGTTTTGTAGCCCCACCCCTACACCCCTACACCCACTCTCCGGTCCCGCTTCTTTAACTGTAACCAGAGGGGAGATGAGTCTATGGGACACTACCTCCTGCACACACAGGAGCTGTTTAGACGATGGCGCGAATCCGAACTGGATCGATCATTCAGAACCAATTCATTAAAGGTTTAAAGGATTGCTCTCTGAAACAGGAGCTTCAAAAGTATGCACGGCAACAGCTAGGGATGACATTCACTCAGGTTAGTCCGGAGGCTGGCGAGAGATTGGAGAGAAAAGACTGCCAGGTTTGCTGTACTGTTACCCCTACAGGTGAACTGTGACCACTGCAGACTTTGAGCAATGGAAGGAGAACATGCGTGCGGAGCACTCTGGCAGAGACCCTAGTGAGAAGTCATACAGCAGACCACTCATTCAGCTGACACGGCTGAGGGAGAATCCAAGGGGGCTTGTAAGCAGGTGGGCAATATGTTCCTTTCTCTAATGGAAGGAGAGCCCCATTCCAGTGGGACTGGCAGGGCAGACTCATAATTTGGGGGTGTGGACAGCCTGACCACATCCAACGCTTCTGCTCCACCCAGAGAGATGAACAGGCCCTTGTAAACAGGTATCCCCCAGCCGCTATGGAGCGAGCAGCCGGAGCTGCAGGCACCAGGTAGGAGGAAAGCCCGGAGAAGTCTGCTATTGTGGGATACTGCCCTCATGTGGAAGTACAGGTACGGTTACTGACATGAAGAAGTCGGTCCATGGGACAGGGAGAAGGCTGCTTTCACCACGCCCTTGGGGCTGCTTGAGAGGCTCATGCAGAGGTGTGTAGGAGACACGAAAAACAACCTTCTTTTGATCTACTTAGATGATGTCATTTATCTACTCACCCGTCTTTGACACCCATCTAGAACACCTAGGCCGGATGTTCAAGAGGCTTTTTCAAGCATGGCCTTAAATTGCAGTCTAAGAAATGTTGGCTCTTGTAGAGGGAACTGGTCTACTTGGGGCATGTGAGTCAAGCAGGGGTGTCCACAGGACCTGAGAAAATAGCCGCTGTTCATGACTGGCCCCAACCAGAAACTACCACACAGGTACGCTGATTCCTTGGGTTTTCTGCATATTACAAACATTTTAATCCTTCTTTCTCCAGGATGGCTAGAAGCTCACGGGTGTTCTGCTGACTTCAGCAAACCATTTATTGTGTACACTGATGCCAGCTTGGGGGGCCTTGGGCCAGTGCTGTCTCAAGTCCAAGGTGACATAGAGAGAGTAATTGCCTATGCCAGTTGGAGCATGTCTCCTCCAGAGAGGAATGATCAGAACTATAGTTTGTTTGAAGTATGGCAGTGAATACAAAGTTCAGAGACTACTTGTGGGGGGGCAGAGTTCAGTTTACACAGACAAGCAGGCGAAGGACCTTGCATTGATGGCTGGTGAACGGGTGTTCCTGCGGTCCCCTATGTAAGTGTCTATGTCTTGTTTGTTTGGGTGTTCGCTGTGATTGCACTGGACCAGTGTCTGCAGGACAAGAAGTCTTACTGGCAAATTTGAGTGGGGAAGTGGGCAGCTGCGCTAACTACGAACTGTGGTTGTGGAGCTGAGTGGCTTTCCGAGAGAGCCATTGGTACAACGCACATCTAGACTCTTTGGCTGTGCCAAGTAAGGGACGTGATTCTTCCTGTGTTCCCCTTGCACTACTCTTTCTCTCTCTGGGCCAGTTTGCCACGCCACTAAAAGCCACTATTGTCGACAGTTTTCCCTTCCGTCTGACTTCCTCTCATTTAGCACCTGAGGCTGGGCCATCGGTGACGTCGCCAAGCAGAGTCTCAGACTGGGCGCCATACAGAGATGTTTATTTTATTTTGTGGGTTCTCATCGGATCCTAGAAAACCACCATTTCTATATGTTGTCTTGTCTCTTTCCCCCTCCCTATTTTGTACCATTGTAGTAGAGTCCGTCAGAAGGGTCGGCAGAGTAGAGTAGGGGCAAGGGTGGGTCCCATATTGTGTGCAGCACCAAAGCAAGATTGTAGTGCCTTTCACCACATTGTTTGCAGTCCCTTAGAATAATGATCTTGTTGCAGTGTCACTTTTGCTTGCGCGATATTTACCTGAGGGAGTCAGGGGAAGGGTAACCTACCCGAGGGGAGGCTCTATTATGTCAATACCGTCTGGGAAATTGTACAGTCTGTGATGGGAGGTGAGAAAACGGTGTCCGATCCATGTTAACCTATGAATTTAAAATAAAACATAGCATAAGTGTACTTACCTGTCCAGGTCTTCTGTGTTGGGTTGTGTGCTGGAGAACATTGAATCCTGTGTTGGGTGGAGTAAAAAGGAGTTCACAATAAGCTGTGACAGATACATAACCATAAGTAGTCACAGTAAATAAAGTCTACTTCTAAATTAACTGTCCTACTAAGAGACATGCACTTAGAGTATTTGGAATATTATGGAACAACTTGTTCCCATAAAGGGGGCTGAACTTACTGATTTGGCTTAGTTTTTTAACTTGGTCATTATAACTAAAGCCAAATGTGAGTTGTCTTGGGGGTGTGGATTGATGTGCACATTCCTTGGGTGTGTCTTTGCCATTCTGGGGAGGGGGGTTCTACTAAGCTAACATATGGAATTATTTTAAGATAGTCATACCATGGAGCATTTAGCTATTTCATTTTGAATCTTAAGACCCCTTGAGGAATAAAAAGAGAAATAAAAATTATTTGATAAAGTATGGAATTTGGCCTACTGCTATAGCCCATAGAAACTAATTGAATAACATTTTCAAAAATGGCAAAAAATACAAAATGTATCAAGGTTTTGAAGTGTATGTCCTATAAATATAGAAATATTTTAGTTTTTTTGTTTGTTTCTGTGAGAAGACCAATTTTCGGGATGTCTCATGGTCTGACAAACACCGCTGTAGCTCGGCCACCTTCCATCGCAGTGACGGAAGTCCGACATAGGCGGATGCAATGCATGAAGATGCAGCCAATGCAAAATACCTGATATCTCTATCTTGAACTGACACATTTTGAGAGGGATTTTTTATAGAGGTTGACGCAAAAAAGCAAGGGCAGTGGTGAGTAGCGACAGTGAAGTAGGCTTGGGCGGAATCTAGATTGTCATACCTTCATATCTACCTATTGTCATCCTAGGATATTTGGTCATACGGAACACAAGGGGCTTTATTTTCAAACCCCTGTGAGCCTGAAGGTTCAAGTACATATAAAAGCCTCTGACAAACTATTTGTAGGACAGACATCCCAGCTCAAAGTTAAACAAGTAATACAAAAATGCTACTCACAGTTTGCTGTACGCACAAAAAAAATAAACAGCAAGGCTCTTGATCCAGGATTAGATTTTAGATTATAAATTTAGGTCACATTTACAGGGTTGCAGGTATAATTACATAGTGAAAATTGTGAAAATCTTAAGCTCCAAGCTCCACCAATGCAGGTCAAAGTGAAATAAAAATAATAAAGAATAGAAATAGAAATAAAATATATACATATTAAACATGTTAAAATGGGGAGGGGGAGGGCAGGTGGCTGACTCGTGGTGACTATTCAGCAGCCTGAAGGTCTGGGGGTAGAAGCTCCTGGACAGTTTCCCAGTTTTTCCCACGCGCATGCATTCCTTTTGACCAGATGGGTGAGGGGAGCGTGCAGTGCAATGGCGATTTGGGCGATAGGCGAACTGGAGAGGGTCGAGTGTGGAGGATGTGATGAGATCTTTGATTAGCCTCTCAAAGCACTTCATGATGACGGAGGTGAGTGCTACGGGTGGGTAGTCATTCAGTTACTTTCCCTTTCTTGGGCACTGGGATGCTAATGTGAATCTTGAAGCAAGTGGGGATAGTGCCCTGAGCTAGAGAGAGATTAAACATGTCTGTGCCTCAGGGTATGCGGTCTCCAGTTTGTTTAGGGTCCAATTAAGATTTTGAGAGCATTTTTGATTCTGGTTTGGGGGCGAAATCTCACGGAAGGTAAAAAGGAAGACATTTAATTACCAAGTTTTCCAAGTCGGGAGAGCAGAAGCTCGCATGTTCCTGTACGTTTCCCACGTCGCACCAAGCTCACAACCTTTCTTATTGCCAGAAAGAGCCTGCTTCCTATCTGCTCTAAAAACTGTAAAACCCACTGGTTGTATATCATCTGTTTGGATGTCAGAGGAGAGCCAAGTCTCAGAAAAACAGAGTTTGTTGCAGAATTTGATGTCCCCCTGGAAGGAAATCTTTGCTCTGAGTTGGTCAAGTTTATTCATTAATGGTTGAACATTGTCGAGTAGTATGCTCGACTAAGACCTCGCCATGTCTGCCTCTGTCAGAGTGTCCGCTTCCTTCTCTCCGGTAGGACTTTTACCACTTCTACGTTAATGTGGATGCTACCATGGAAGGGATTATCTGATGTTACGAAGACATGCTTCATTTTGCAAGAAGCTAACCACATAGCTAGATAACTAGCTACTAAATTAGCAAACCAAATAAGCAACTGCAGAGCATTTGGTACATTTTAGACAGTTAACTTAATAGTTCAAATAAAATATCTAGTTGGCAAACCTTTAGTTGTGTCATTACTTTCATTAATCTAATGACTGGTATTTATTTAATCTACTAAATACTTTGTTTAATTGGCACTCTATTAAAATAATCATGTATCAATTAACTCATTAGGATTTGGGTCACCATGAAAGAGGTTGTTTAACGAGTTACCATCTCCCGAATTAAACTCTAGAAGATATGTAATATATCGATATCAGTCTCATCTGAACGGTCGCAACCTTCTTGGATCCGCAAAAATCCCAGCCTTGAGCAGTATTCAATACTACACAAATTGGTTTAATTATGTATTTACAAGATATGATGGCTTGTTACACATATGGAGAGGGGGTGGGGAAAAGAGTGAGAGAAAGGGACATTTATCGTGGATACATTCTAGAACTGTCCTCGCATGAATCATATACCTTTGCACACAAACTGCCGCCTGTTTGGAATAAGAAGAAATGTATGTATTTACGTGAAGAATGCCGTTCACCGTTTCTCTGTCGGTCGAGCCATCCTTCGGAAGAATGGTGGTTTGGTGAGCCTTTCCTGTGGGCCACGTACATGGTCTGATTGTCCACCAGAGGTCACAATGTCCTTCTTCTTTAGCCGCCCGGTCTCCAATGGGCTGGTTCCTAAGAACGGCTACTTAGCCGTACCAGTGATTTTCTGAGAGTAGCATTTTCTTCTCCTCTTCCTCGGGTAACTAGTCAAAGTTCCAAACCACTTTACATGCACAGCTGCAGACTGGCGGGGTCCTGGTCTGGTCATTTTCTTCACCTCGTGTTGAGGTTGAGAGTTTCAAATATTTCAACCATTTCCAACATGACGCAACCGCCTCACATTTTTTTGGTCTGATATGTTATTTCTTAGCCAGTCCTCTTGAGCATTATAACCATTATCTCATTAGTAAACAAAAATACTTTAATCCGATTGGATGAAAGGTAAAGGGGGTTTCCTTCCTAATTTACAGTATTTGGTACATACAGGTTATAATAACATAAATGACAAACAATATGACATTAGTTTTCTACAACTACCAACTGACCATTTCCCACATCAGGATGTTAGAAATATTGTTCCAACGTTCGCTTTTTGTGCGTTTTTGGAGTTTTGTGCTGGCAAAAGTCTTCTGGAGACTTTTGGTTGATACTAAAGAGCCAAGAGAGAGTTTTCTGCTGGATAAAATGCATGACCGAGAGTGAGGTGTCAAAAAAGCGTCCAAGCCCCCCCTCCCCTCTTCTGTGGGAGAGAGAGGGCCTGTTTATTTGTCAACCATTGCCAAGCTGATCATTGGATCGTTGTGAATTCCATACTGTAACTAGATCAACTGGTGTGTGCTGAACAACAGTGAGTGACTCACAAGGCTCCGGTCTCTTGTCGTTGTGTGCTTATAAACAAGCACAATGTGACTGGGGAACACCGGTAAGCTTCATAATGAAAATAAATGTAAAAGGTGACCTTAAGAATGCAATCTGCTTTATCTCCTAACGTATTGCACAAGTTTACTGCAGGTATTTACTTAAAATGTAGCTACAAATATTCACATTTGTTAACCTTTTCAGACATGAGTTCCAAATATTTCTAACAATCGCCCATGCGTGAGTTTTTTCATGCGTGTGATGTCAGAAGGCTCTCACTGTTCCAAAAGGTGATTGTTATGCCTGCTAGTTATCTATAGGCTATGTTTCAACTTGTCAATTTCAAATTATTATCTAACAAGTTTTATTTTCTAACAACAGTCTGAATTGAGGTGTGCTGCACCTCCTCATTAATCCGCATAAGAAGTAGCCCATTTCACTCTTGCGAACAATTTATGTTTGAGGCTTTACTGAGTGGACACACTTCTCTCTTCAACGTGAGCCCAAGCACTTCCTAAGTGTTTCCCCAGATCAAGGATGAAGACATTATGCATCTTTAGTCAGAACAGGCCTACATGTATGTTTTGTTCGATCAAGTTCATATTTATATCCAAAAATCTCAGTTTACATTGGCGCGTTACGTTCCGTAGTTGCCAAACATCTGGTGATTTTGCAGAGAGCCACATCAATTTACAGAAATACTCATCATAAACTTTGATAAAAGATACAAGTGTTATGCACAGAATTAACCTCTTGCGACGAGCAATCCCGGATCCGGGATCGTATTCATAGCCTCAAATGCATTAGCATAATGCAGCGGACATAAATACCCCTAGAAACTTTTCCTATTCATGGAAATCGCAAATGAAATGAAATAAACATATTCAAACACAAGCTTAGCCTTTTGTTAACAACACTGTCATCTCAGATTTTCAAAATATGCGTTACAGCCAACGCTAGCATTTGTGTACGTTTATCATGGCATAATGCTATGCTAGGCTCTGCTGGCAGCAGGCAACATTTTCAGAAAAATAAAAAAAGCTACCAAATTATATCATTTACCTTTGAAGAACTTCAGATGCTTTCACTCAGGAGACTCCCAGTTAGATAGCAAATGTTCCTTTTTTCCAAAAATAATATTTTTGTAGGCGAAATTGCTCCCGTTTCTTCATCATGCTTGGCTGAGAAATCGACCGGAAAATGCTACAACTATAACGGCAAACTTTTTTCAAAATTTGCTCCATAATATTGACAGAAACACGGCAAACGTTGTTTAGGATCCATCCTCAAGGTGTTTTTAACATATATATTCGGTAATATATCCGTCGAGGCAATTGGTTTCTCATAAGAAGCGATTGGAAAATTGGAAAAATGGCTACCTCAGTATTTTACGCTAAATTTTCTGCGGGAGACACCATGTGACCACTTGCTATATACGGTCCCTTACGGCTATTCTTCAATGGAAATGCGTAAAAAGACGTCACAATGCTGTAGACACCTTGGGGAATACGTGGAAAACGTAAGCTCATTCGTAGCTCATTCACAGCCATATAAGGAGCCATTGGCATGAGGCGGTTTCAAAAAATGCGTCACTTTCTGGTTGGATTTTTATCTGGGGTTCGCCTGTAACATCAGTTCTGTGGGACTCACAGACAATATCTTTGCAGTTTTGGAAACGTCAGAGTGTTTTTTTTCCAAAGCTGTCAATTATATGCATAGTCGAGCATCTTTTCGTGACAAAATATCTTTTTTAAAACGGGAATGTTTTTCATCCAAAAAATTTAATAGCGCCCCCTAATGCATAACTGTTATGGCTGCATCCCTTTGTTCTCAATTTCCGCCTGAAGACATACCCAAATCTAACTGCCTGTAGCTCAGCCCCTAAGGCAAGGATATGCATATTCTTGGTATCATTTGAATGGGAACATTCTGAAGTTTGTGGAAATGTTAATTGAATGTAGGAGAATATAACACAGTAGATCTGGTGGAAGAAAAGAGAAAGAAAGAGCATACGTTTTCTGTTTTTTATTGTTGTAGTATCATCTTTCACATGTACTAGAATAGCCACACAGTCAGATAGGATGCTGGAGATAATTTTGATGGATAACACAAGAGGGCAACTGTAGGTGTGCAAAGGTTTCAGACTGATAACTTCAGGAATGGGTGAGCTACATGACATTTAGCATGAAGTCACCCAGGTGTCCCACACAAGTTGCCCAAATGTACCCAAGTGGCCGAATTGGTGAAATGACCTATAACTATATACAGCAGTGCAAATAACCATATATAACATATCAAAAAGCAATTATAACACACAAAAAAAAAAAAAAATGTTAAAAAAAATATTAGAAAAAATAAAAAACAGTACGTACACCCCTTGGAAGTCCTCGTCATAATATTTTGCTGCCTGTGCCATGTCCCTTAGCAGTCTCTTTCTGATGTAAAGCAGGGGCAAACTGAACAAGTGGTGCATTTCATGCGACACAGAACACAACGACGCCTCCATGCTGTGCCCTTTTGGCCCTGAGGCACAGTCATGCCTGCAGTAATGAACTGTGGCATATGAACACCACTGGGGGACCAGGTAGAGCGGGCAGCTTGGCACCGGGGGCTCCCAGTCGGAGTCGCTATCACTGTGAAAGAAAACATTTAAAAAATATTTGTATTGTATGAGCCTTTTATCATCACATAAAATAAACATATATGTATTATATAGAGCAGATGGAACAGTCACTAAGGTGAAGTGCTGTTCCATTCAACACCGGCCATTGTTGTATATATATATATATATATATATATACACACCCAAACAAACCAACACAAACAAACCACACATTTCATTGCAAAAAAATAATATATATATATATTTTTATATATAATATATAGATTTTTTTATATTTCATAAAACGACATTAGCACTTACCTGTCCAGAAGTACCTCCTGTCCTTGCAGAAACAGCTCCTCAGTTCGTTTGAATCATAACACTCCAATATTCCTCAAACAAAAAATCTGTCTCACTTTCACTTTTTCACTTTCACTTTAGAGTTTGACTTCGCTTTACCTGATTTATTCGCCATGATTTCTTCAATGAAATCGTTGAAACTACAACTTTCCGAAATACAGCTGCGTGTAAAAAGCATTACAGCAACTCCTCTGATCGTCAAGGCGAGAATGGAGTTCCCTGCGCTTGCGATTACAAACAAGGAATTGTGGTCCAACCCAAAACCATTACATAGTGGCGTTTACCTCAGCTCATTGGCTATCTACCCAGCTAGATTTCAAGAAGATCAGTGGTCATTGGGCAGAAATATAGTCAATCAATGAAGCTTCGCTAAAATTATTGGTGCGTCATTTATCGTTGTCTTCAAATCAGCTCACTTCGGTCAATACTCCCCGCAAAAAAACCAATGATGTTTGGCTGTGTTGCAAACATCCAGAGGAATGCACTGAAACCCACCATGACTAGATAAACAATTGTTTACAGGGGGGAATCACGTCGAATGCTCCGTAAAAAATGTATAGAGATGGAATTCACGGCACAAAAGGTTTACAAAATGTTTCGATTTAGGCTATAAAAATGGATTTTATCAAAGAAAACGGCACTTCATTTGATCACGGGGACCCTCAGGAAGAGAAATAAGAGCAAGATATCAGAATGTAAGATAACCTTCAGATGTGAATGTGTAAAAACTGTCATGGCGGAAAATGTTTCTGTTGTTGATTGCTCTTCTCAAACAAAATAATGGGATTTGTTCTCTGTAATAGCTATTTTAAATTGGAAAACGTAGTTTGATTACCAAGATTCTAATCTTTTGAAGGGTGTAAGACACTTGCATTTTCAACAATGTTTAATGTTACGAAGTTGTATTTTTAGTTGTCACTTTGAAATTTCCCCTGATGTTGGTCCCTGTACGGGGATCGCAGCCATAACAGAGATGGTAGTCCTTCTGGAAGGTTCCTGGAGCTCTGTTAGAGTGAGATTAGGTTCTTTGTCACCTCCCTGACCATGGCCCTTCTCCCCCAATTGCTCAGTTTGGCCAAGGCGGCCAGTGCTAGGAACAGTCATGGTGGTTCCAAACTTCTTTCATTTAAGAATGATGGAGGCCAATGTGTTCTTAGGGACGTTCAATGCTGCAGACATTATTTGGTTCCCTTCCCCAGATCTTGCTTGGTTTTTGCTCTGACAATTGCATTGTCAACTGTGGGACCTTATATAGACAGGTGTGTGCCTTTCCAGGTCATGTCCAATCAATTGAATTTACCAAAGGTGGACTCCAATCAAGTTGTAGAAACATCAATGATAATCAATGGTAACAGGATGCACCTTTGCTCAATTTCAAGTCTCATAGCAGAGTGTCTGAATACTTATATAAATAAGGTTTTTCTGTTTTTATTTTTAATAAATCAGCAAAAAATTCCAAAAAGCTGTATTTAACCCATTTTAGAATAAGGCTGTAATTTAACAATTTTTGAAAAGGGGAAGGGGTCTGAACCTCCCGAATGCACAGTATTACAGGATGTGGATAAGTTCAGTCAGGTGGCTGGAGTGTTGTGCATGACCCTCCATCCTTGATATGACCGAGTGCGCCTCAACCCATATGTCCGGCTAGTCAGAAATGTGGCTTATGACACGGAGTACAAGGAGTGGAATGTTAGCTAAACAGAGATTGGTACACAGGCTACACTCAACAATCTTGTGAGCATTGTAGAGAGAAATAGAAGACACATTCATTTTCCTGAGAGTCTCAGGGTGGGGTTATAATATTTTGTAACTTAAACAGTTGAAAAGATAGTCACATTTGTAGGAAGAAAACCGAAATCACTTGTTTATTACAACCACATCTACCAGCTACCAAAGGTTAGTGGTGAACCGAACGCAATTTATTTTATTTCAGTTTCTCTCAGGACCCCATTTTCAAATTGACCCCTAGTTGGGTTAGTTATGTTACTGATTATAATTTTGTACAAGTAACTAGTAACTGTAAAGGATTACATTCAGAAAGTACCCTACCCAACCCTGCTCGGCACGCATACCAGAGAAGGAAATCTCCTCTCTATTAAGCAAAGAGGGCATCATAGCGTTACCAGTGGAAGACAACCATTACGGCTTCTACTACCGTTACTTCCTGGTTCCCAAAAAGGGTGGGGGGGCTATCGAAGAAAGTTAATGTTTCGTATGCTTACATTTAAAGTGTTGTTTCGCTCTATTTGTCAAGGCGACTGGTTCACGTCAGTCGACCTGCAGGACTACTTTTTCACCAAAGTATTCTGCTGGCACGTAGGAGACTTCTGAGGTTTGCTATCCAAGGTACAGCCTACTAATACCTTGCTGTCCCATTTGGGCTAGTGCTACCTCTCTTAATGTTTAGCAAGTGTGTGGCTATGGCTCTGATATTTCTGAGAAACAAGGGGCTGAGAGTCTATGCCTACATAGAATAGTACCTGCTTTTCTCCTGTTGGTCAATTTCTTGAACAGATGATCAGGTCTATATACTTACCAAACATACATTAGTAATGGAAAGGAAACAGACTCTTTGTTTAACTCTTAAAATGATCCTTTAGTAATACAATTGTGGGCAGAATTTTGTACAGAGTACACTATATGATAGCTCTCCCCAGGTCCTGCAAAATGTCTAAGACATCCTGTAACTCATATAGCCCCTCCCAGTTCCCTCTGTGTGACTTTCCCTGGCAACAACATTTTAATAAATCTAATCTCCCCCTGACAGCACCAACCATCTTGTCAGCAATTAAAAGCTCAGAAGTGGGTTTGACCGAAACTTGACATTTCATCACAAAGTATAGCATCATAACAAGGTGAATAAGCCGAAGTATCTTCTGACAGGTGGCTGTTTTCATCAGGCCTGCGGCAGCCTTGTGTTCTCTGAAAACTAGTCGTATTCTCAGAACCTCAGATAGCCAGGTGGGGCCCAGGCGGGAGGAGTATGTATGAATGTAGACGGTTTCCGCCTTCTGATAATGTCTGAAGGGCACAACACTCAAAACAGGTGTTAATACACACACAGAGATCTCCTAAAAGAGGAGACCTTACAGTTTATCATAACACAAATTATTAACCCTTTGAAAGGTATGAGGCCTTGGTTTGACCCTCTTCACTCCCCTTCACAGGAGTAAGCAGTACAAGACACAGCTTCCCCTGTAACCCACCTCACCGAGTTAGTGTTCAAGATCGACCAGATAAAGAGCTGTTTGGTGCCAACACAGATAATAGAATACCTAAGTGTAATGCTGGACTCTCTTATCAGGCAACACTATCAGATGGCCGCATCATGTTGTTCCAAAAATGCCTCTCCCTGTTCCTCAGGATGCTTCACTCAAGAGGTGATGCGCAGTTCAGGAGGGGGAAGCAGTAAACAGACTGTAGTCCCCACAACCCAACCATGCTAACATAAATGACCCGGAACTGCCAAAATACTTTCTGCACTCCTTTTGGAATTGTCAAATCTAGATCAGAATAGACAATACAACTGTGGTGGCATATATCAACTGCCAGGATGTTACTCACTCTCTGTACTTACACAGATTAACCTTGACTCATGAACAAGTACAGTATTTGAAAGAGATTCCAATGTAACACTAGTAACCTCAGTTGCCAGACAATATGAGTGAGATACAAGGAGTACAAGGAGTGGAATGTTAGCTAAACAGAGACTGGTACACAGGCTACACTAAACAATCCTGTGAGCATTGTAGAGAGAAATAGAAGACACATTCATGTTACTGAGAGTCTCAGTGGTGGGGTTATAATATTTTGTATTCTTGCGTCGAGCCATCCCGGATCCGGAATCGTGACTACAGCCTCCAGGTCATTACCATAACGCAACGTTAACTATTCATGAAAATCGCAAATGAAATGAAATTAATCTATTTGCTCTCAAGCTTAGCCTTTTGTTAACAACACTGTCATCTCAGATTTTCAAAATATGCTTCTCAACCATTGCAAAACAAGCATTTGTGTAACAGTATTCATGGATAACGTACCATTTAGCGTTAGCATTCAGCATGCAACATTTTCCACAAAAACCATAAAAGCATTCAAATAAAATAATTTACCTTTGAAGAACTTCAGATGTTTTCAATGAGGAGACTCTGTTAGATAGCAAATGTTCGTTTTTACAAAAAATATTATTTGTGTCGACTAATCGCTCCGTTTTGTTCATAACGTTTGGTTAAGAAAAAATTTAATAATAATAAGTCATTAAAACGCAAACTTTTTTCCAAATTAACTCCATAATATCGACAGAAACATGGCAAACCGATGTTTAGAATCAATCCTCAAGGTGCTGCGAGGATGTGCCTTTCTGCCTCGAGCATTAGTAAGGTCGGGCACTGATGTTTGGCGATTAAGACTGACTCGCAGTCAGTGTTCCAATTCATCCCAAAGGTGTTCGATGGAGTTGAGGTCAGGGATCTGTGCAGGCCAGTCAAGTTCGTCCACAAGATCTTGACAAACCATTTTTGTATGGACCTTGATTTGAAAACAGAAAAGGGCCTTCCTCAAACTGTTGCCACAAAGTTGAAAGCACAAAATTTTGGTCATTGTATGCTGTAGCAAAGATTTCCTTTTACTGGAACTAAAGTGCCTAGACCGAACCATGGAAAACAGACCCAGACCATTATTCCTCCTCCACCAACCTTTACAGTTGGCACTATGCATTCAGGCATGTAGCGTTGTCCTGGCATCTGCCAAACTCAGATTCGTCTCTCGGACTGCCAGATAGTGAAGCGTGACTCATCACTCCAGAGAACGCGTTTCCACTGCTCCGGAGTACAATGGCGACGAGCTTTATACCACTCCGGCCGACGCTTGCCATTGCGCATGGTGATATTATGCTTGTGTGTGGCTGCTTGGCCATGTAAACACATTTCATGAAGCTCCTGACGAACAGTGTTGCAACCGAGGACAGACAATTTTTACATGGTACGCTCTTCAGCACTCGGCTATATCGTTCTGTGAGCTTGTGTGGCCTACCACTTCGCAGCTGAGCCATTGTTGCTCCTAAACATTTCCACTTCACAATAACAGCACTTACAGTTGACCGGGGCAGCTCTTGCAGGGCAGGAATTTGATGACCTGACTTGTTGGAAAGGTGGAATCCTATGAAGTGCCAATTTGAAAGTCACTGAGCTCTTCAGTATGGCCATTCTACTGCCAATGTTTGTCTATGGAGATTACATGGTTGTGTGCTCAATGTATACACCTGTTCCCCACCACCCACCACCCACATCTAGCAATTTGGATGGGTCACTGTTGTCTAGACATTTATACATGTTCATTAATCACCCCCAGACCCACCTGGCTAACTTGATGGGTCATGTAATCATCTGGCGAAGTGGAGTCTATTGTTTAGACATATACAGTGCCTTGCGAAAGTATTCCCCTTAGCATTCTTCCAATTTTTTTGCCTTACAACCTGGAATTAAAATACACTGCTCAAAAAAATAAAGGGAACACTAAAGTAACACATCCTAGATCTGAATGAATGAAATATCCTTATTAAATACTTTTTTCTTTACATAGTTGAATGTGCTGACATAATCACACAAAAATGATCAATGGAAATCAAATTTATCAACCCATGGAGGTCTGGATTTGGAGTCACACTCAAAATTAAAGTGGGAAACCACACTAAAGTCAAAATGAGGCTCAGTAGTGTGTGTGGCCTCCACGTGCCTGTATGACCTCCCTACAATGCCTGGGCATGCTCCTGATGAGATGACGGATGGTCTCCTGAGGGATCTCCTCCCAGACCTGGACTAAAGCATCCACCAACTCCTGGACAGTCTGTGGTGCAACGTGGCGTTGGGGGATGGAGCGAGACATGATGTCCCAGATGTGCTCAATTCGATTCAGGTCTGGGGAACGGGCGGGCCAGTCCATAGCATCAATGCCTTCCTCTTGCAGGAACTGCTGACACACTCCAGCCACATGATGTCTAGCATTGTCTTGCATTAGGAGGAACCCAGGGCCAACCGCACCAGCATATGGTCTCACAAGGGGTCTGAGGATCTCATCTCGGTACCTAATGGCAGTCAGGCTACCTCTGGCGAGCACATGGAGGGCTGTGCTGCCCCCCAAAGGAATGCCACACCACACCATGACTGACCCACCGCCAAACCGGTCATGCTGGAGGATGTTGCAGGCAGCAGAACGTTCTCCACGGCATCTCCAGACTCTGTCACGTCTGTCACATGTGCTCAGTGTGAACCTGCTTTCATCTGTGAAGAGCACAGGGCGCCAGAGGCGAATTTGCCAATCTTGGTGTTCTCTGGCAATTGCCAAACGTCCTGCACGGTGTTGGGCTGTAAGCACAACCCCCACCTGTGGACGCCGGGCCCTCATGCCACCCTCATGGAGTCTGTTTCTGACCGTTTGAGCAGACACATGCACATTTGTGGCCTGCTGGAGGTCATTTTGCAGGGCTCTGGCAGAGCTCTTCCTGCTCCTCCTTGCACAAAGGCGGAGGTAGTGGTCCTGCTGCTGGGTTGTTGCCCTCCTACGGCCTCCCCCACGTCTCCTGATGTACTGGCCTGTCTCCTGGTAGCAGGAGAGCACATGCTCTGGACACTACGCTGACAGACACAGCAAACCTTCTTGCCACAGCTCGCATTGATGTGCGATCCTGGATGAGCTGCACTACCTGAGCCACTTGTGTGGGTTGTAGACTCCGTCTCATGCTACCACTAAAGTGAAAGCACCGCCAGCATTCAAAACTGACCAAAACATCAGCCAGGACGCATAGGAACGGAGAAGTGGTCTGTGGTCACCACCTGCAGAACCACTCCTTTATTGGGGGTGTCTTGCTGATTGCCTATAAGTTGCACCTGTTGTCTATTCCATTTGCACAACAGCATGTGAAATTTATTGTCAATCAGTGGACAGTTTGATTTCACAGAAGTGTGATTGACTTGGAGTTACATTGTGTTGTTTAAGTGTTCCCTTAATTTTTTTGAGCAGTGTATATTTTTTTTGGGGGGGGGGTTGTATCATTTAATTTACATGCCTACCACTTTGAAGATGCAAAATATTGTTGATTGTAAAAAAAACAACAAGAAATAAGACAAAAAAACGGAACTTTAGCGCACATACTGTAACTATTCACCCCCCCAAGTCAATACTTTGTAGATACAACTTTTGCAGCAATTACAGCTGCAAGTCTCTTGGGATATGTACTTCTAGCCACTGGGATTGTTGCCCAGTCTTCAAGGCAAAACTTCTCCAGCTCCTTCAAGTTCTATGGGTTCCACTGGTGTACAGCAATCTTTAAGTCATACCACATATTCTCAATTGGATTGAGGTCTGGGCTTTGACTAGGCCATTCCAAGAAACCACCTGAGTGTTGCTTCAGCAGTATGCTTAGGGTCATTGTCATACTGGAGGGTGAACCTCTCAAATCTCTGGAAGACTGAAACAGGTTTCCCTCAAGAATTATCCTGTATTTACCACCATCCATCATTCCTTCAATTCTGACCAGTTTCCCAGTCTCTGCCGATGAAAAACATCCCCACAGCATGATGCTGCCACCACCTTGTTTCACTGAGGGGATGGTATTCTCGGGATGATGAGAGGTGTTGGGTTTGTGCCAGACATAGCATTTTCCTTGAAGGCCAAAAAGCTCAATTTTAGTCTCATCTGACCAGAGTACCTTCTTACATATGTTTGGGGAGTCTCCCACATGCCTTTTGGCGAACACCAAACATGTTTGCTTAGTTTTTTCTTTAAGCAATGGCTTTTTTTCTGGCCAATCTTACCGTAAAGCCCAACTCAGTGGAGTGTATGGCATAAAGTGGTCCTATGGACAGATACTCCAATCTCCGCTTGAGTTTTTTGAAACACATAATTTTTTTCATTTCACTTCACAAATTTAGACTTTTTATCCATTGCATGAAATTCAAATAAAAATCCATTTAATTTGCAGGTTGTAATGCAACAAAGTAGGAAAACGCCAAGGGCAGTGAATACTTTTGCTTGGCACTGTAGCTAGCTAGCTAGCCAAATAATGAACAATAATCCCAACCAATAGCTACAGTACAAATGGATTGTCATAGCTAGCCACCTTGCATGAAATTCTGGAGTATGAATCTGCAGGTTCAATGTTAGCTAGCTAGCTAATTAGCAATGCAAATGGTTTCCTAGATATGAATAATATTACTAGCGCTAATCAACTATGGGCTAGTTTTTCTGTCTGTAAAGAAACAGGCGGGATATCGGTTGAGGCTGCTGCATCGATTGGATTAGAACAATCCACTCTCCCTCTGCTGTCATTTAACCAGACAGACACAGGAGCGGGTCTGTTTCACTCACTCAGTCTCCCCTTCTCCAAACATTGTGTATAAATCTGTAGCTAGTCATTGTTCTTCAATCTAGTTATTTCCTTTTGACTTTGCTGAGACCATATGGTTGTTTTTGTCTGTCTACTTAGCATTGTTTAGTAGGCTTACTTTGTCTCTGTATAATTATTCCATTGCTGACTACGTCTGTCGTTGTGTCATGATCAAAGCCCATGCTCGCTTGGTATTATCATTTATTCTCACCCAGGCATGTTTAGAGTGACATCATTTTCAAATGATAAATGTAGATTGTTTATTTTGATTGTACAACTGTTGTGGCATAAGTGTCAGGAGAGAAATGCTTTGCTCCTCTCGAAAGTGAGGGCGAGTAAATTAGCCTACCATCTAAATCTATGTCTGGAATGAATTTTCACAGTAGTAGCCACCAAATGAACCCCCTAGGCTATTTAATTGCCTATTCCATTAATGATTGAACAGGACTAACTAAGTAAATCATGTGCATTTTCATCTGTCAGGGTCATTTAACAATGTGTGTAAATGAGTAAAGGAACATAACAATACGCGAGATGCACTCTGAGTGATAGCGCAGTAATGCGCCCTTGGGTTATAGGCTTAACTGGCATTTAAAGCACAATACTGGCTTTTTGATCACAAGTGAAACAGATGCGATTACGAATATGAGTATGACGAGATCGGCACACCGCTAATCATTCCCCTTTCATTTGTGTTATCATAGCTAGCCTGGCTCGCTAGCATTATCAAGTAATATTGTTAACCAAAAGTAGCTGCTAGCGAGTACCAGCTATCCACTTAGCTACTCGCCGATAGCCAGCAGAAGTGGTTGTGTCGGACGTAATCCATTCCTGGCCATCTGGCAATATTGTTGAAATAAATTGGAAGTTTTCACCAAATTTATGGAAGCCCATTTTCACTCCTATTTGCCGAACAAAATTTGCATTGCACCACATGCAGACTTGACAACATGACCACATGGCAGGGGGCGGACCACACCTTGTTGTCTCTGGGAAATTGGGTATCATTGGCAAAAGAGCGCATATACAGTGCATTCGAAAGTAGTCAGACCCCTTCCCTTTTCCAAATTTTGTTTCATTACAAGCTTATACTAAATTGTATAAATAAAACTCGAAATTGAGCTCAGGTACATTCTGTTTCCATTGATCGTCATCAATTCAATTGATTGGCCATGATTTGGAAAGGCACACACACCTGTCTATATAAGGTCCCATAGTTGACAGTGCAAGTCAAGGAAAAACTAAGCCATGAGGTAGAAGGAATTGTCCATAGTGCTCCAAGACTGGATTGTGTCGAGACACAGATCTATGGAAGGTTACCAAAAAATGTCTGCAGCATTGAATGTCCCCAAGAACACAGTGGCCTCCATCATTCTTAAATGGAAAAAGTTTGGAACCACCAAGACTCTTCCTAGAGCTCACCGCCCGGCCAAACTGAGCAATCGGGGGAGAAGGGCATGGTCAGGGAGGTGACCAAGAACCCGATGGTCACTCTGACTGAGCTCCAGAGTTCCTCTTTCAGATGGGAGAACCTTCCAGAAGGACAAACATCTCTGCAGCACTCCACCAATCAGGCCTTTATAGTAGAGTGGCCAAACAGAAGCTACTGCACAGTAAAATGCGCATGACAGCCCGTTTGGAGTTTGTCGAAAGGCACATAAAGGACTCTTAGACCCTGATAAAACCTGGTGAAGCATGGTGGTGGCAGCATCATGCTGTGGGAATGTTTTTCAGCGGCAGAGAAGTTTGGGAGAAATTCCCCAGATACAGTTCTGCCAAGCTTGTAGCGTCATACCCAAGAAGGCTCGAGTCTGTAATCACTGAACAAAGGTGCTTCAACAAAGTACTGAGTAAAGGGTCTGAATACTTATGTTATTAAAATTTTTAAGACATTTGCAACCTGTTTTTGCTTTGTCATTATGGGGCATTGTGTGTAGATTGATGAGGAGAAAAAAAACAATCCATTTTAGAATAAGGCTGTAACATAACAAAATGTGTAAAAAGTCAAGGGGTCTGAACAGTTTTCGATTGCACTGTATGTATTCCCATCCCTACCCTCAGGAAAACTGTGGTGCTCCCTTAATTATTGACGTATGCTTTTTTCCAAATCATCTCTGTTTTGCACAAGACTGACTTTTATTACCAAAATGATCCTTTTGACACTAATCAATTTTGACATTACAATAAATGTTTCTTACTCATATCGATGCCACATAGGCCCTTTTCAACCAGAGAAGGCGTTTAAAAATATATATAATTATCTCTGTGGTGTAATCCTCCATTGGGTTCATAGTTTCACTTGTTAGGTATTTTACCACAGGGTCTCTAGTGTCTGACCTAGGGTATAGAACACACTAACGTGAGAGGTTGATGGACTCCTGAAGTAGAGTTTCCATGGCTTTTATTAGTTGTTGAGCTGATAGCTGTGTACATTGTTTAAAGTTTGGTCTGATATACTCTATGGAGGAACTGCTCTGTGGAGAAACAATCAGACCAATATACCTCTGTGAAATGGGATGCAAGATTTACTAATCTCCAGAGGTGTGGACTCGAGTCACAAATATGATGACTTGTAAGTCGACTTTGGCTTTAACACCAATGACTCGTGACTTGACTTGGACTTGAGCCTTATGACTCAACCTGACTTGATACCCTACCCAAACCCAAATATTAAAAATTATGCTTTTTAAAAAAGTGTGCAGTGCATGAACTCTTCATTTAACTGATTACAGTTTGAATCGGACAGCAGCCAATCAAATTGTGCCAGCTGAGAAAAAGTTGTGCGTGGCATTGCAGAGGAACGTTGGCGGGTGAATTCAGATGGAGCCCTTGGAATGATAATACCCAAAATTATTATTTTCGGAAAAAAGACCCCGCTGTATCAACAAAAAACGGATTGCAACTTGCAAAATTTGCGGGAAGAAAATTAGACGGAGGTGCAACGATTTCCAACTTTGTTCGACATTTGAAGCTGCACAAAGAGTGGTAAGTTGTGGCTAATATAGCCGAAAGCTATATATTTTATTACTTTACTAGTGTATCATGTAGGCTAGCGTAACGTTAAATCAATGAGCATCCAGGCACGACTCCAACACCATCATTAAGTTCACCAACAACGACGAGACAGCCTATAGGGAGGAGGTCAGAGACCTGGCTGGGTGGTGCAAGAATAGCAACCTATCCCTCAACGTAACCAAGACAAAGGAGGACCAAGCACGTCCCCATTCTCATCGACGGGGCTGTAGTGGAGCAGGTTGAGAGCTTCAAGTTCCTTGGTGTTCACATCACCAACAAACTAGAAAGGTCCAAACACACCAAGACGGTTGTGAAGAGGGCACGACAAATCCTATTCCCCCTCAGGAAACTAAAAAGGTTTGGCATGGGTCCTGAGATCCTCAAAAGGTTCTACAGCTGCAACATTGAGAGCATCCTGACTGGTTGCATCACTGCCTGGTACGGCAATTCCTCGGCCTCCGAACGCAAGGCACTACAGAGGGTAGTGCGTACGGCCCAGTACCACACTGGGGCTAAGCTGCCTGCCATCCAGGACCTCTACACCAGGCGGTATCAGAGGAAGGCCCTAAAAATTGTCAAAGACCCCAGCCACCCCAGTCATAGACTGTTCTCTCTACTACCGCATGGCAAGCGGTACCAGAGTGCCAAGTCTAGGACAAAAAGGCTTCTCAACACTTTTTACCTCCAAGCCATAAGACTCCTGAACAGGTAATCAAATAGCTACCCATACTATGTATAGTCACTTTAACTACACATGCATGTACATACTACCTCAATCGGCCCGACCAACCAGTGCTCCAGCACATTGGTTAACCGGGCTATCTGCATTGTGTTCTGCCACCCACCAACCACCAACCCCTCTTTTACGCTACTGCTACTCTGTGTCCATCATACATGCATACTCACTTTAACCATATCTACATGTACAGTACATACTACCTCAATCAGCTTGACTAACCAGTGTCTGTATGTAGCCTTGCTACTTATATAGCCTCGCTAGCGTTATTTTTCACTGTCTTTACACTGTTGTTTTTATTTCTTTACTTACCTATTGTTCACCTAATACCTTTTTTGCACTATTGGTTAGAGCCTGTAAGTAAGCATTTCACTGTAAGTTCAACAACTGTTGTATTCAGCGCATGTGACAAATAAACTTTGATTTTGATACTTGTGACTTGTAAAACAATGACTTGGTCCCACCTCTGCTAAACTCCCATGCTGATGAGTATGTCTGTAGTGTGTAAACTGTTTTTGCTCTGAAACATTTTATGGAGCCACACTAGGTGTTCCGCTGCTGAGGCCAACACTGGGTCACAAACAGTCAAATGTCAAACCCGCCTGGCATTTAGTGTGGGCAATCTGCAGCAAATTAGCTCTCATTAGAGAGCATTTTATCGCATTATAACAAGTGGCGTTGTAGAGATATGATTATAGTGAGGCAGATGGATGTTGACATTTTCTTCCTGATTATGAATTGAATTATTTAAATGTGAGGATATTTATCAGTATACAAGGGTTTGATTTGACCATAGTACCCTGATTTGGTAATTTTATGCAACTGTTTGTATTTGGGAATATCCAATTTATCCAAAACGAAAGACCAAAATTGGGAATGAAAAATCCATGCATCCAATTTACATTTTTAAACTCGTTTATTGTTTATTTGATGAAGTCCAGTTTTTGTTCTATGAAGAGAGTTTCCATCAATCCAGTTTCAGTGCTCTTTCTGAATGGCATACTGATATTGATTTAATCTATTTAGATATAGGCATTTCTACTGCCGACTTAATGATGCATGCGTATTTCAAATTAAAGTGCACAGAGGAGATCTTTTCAAAAAGAAAGCAGGTAATGAATTTTAAATGAAGCTTACCTTTAAGTGCTTTTAATTACCCGATATGTGGCGAATCTCAGAACTTAATTACCATTTACTTTAAATTATTTATTAAGAATTGTCCAGGTTATTTCATGGCATTGTACAAGGAAGCACTCAAACATGCACGAACTCAACCACAGAATAATAATCCATTGAGGGTCCTACTAATCACCCCAAACAACCCCAAACAGGTACCCCAAACAAGTATCCCTAAGTACCCCAAACAACAATATATCAAAATATATTTCAGATTTGAGATTCTTCAAAGTAGCCTTGATGACAGCTTTGTACACTCTTGGCATTATCTCAACCAGGTAGTCACCTTGAATGCATTTCAATTAACAGGTGTGCCTTATTTAAAGGTAATTTGTGGAATTTCTATCCTTCTTAATGCATTTGAGCCAGTCAGTTGTGTTGTGACAAGGTAAGTGCGGTATTCAGAAGATATTTGGTAAAATACCAAGTCCATATTATGGCAAGAATAGCTCAAATAAGCAAAGAGAAACAACAGTCCATTATTACTTTAAGACATGAAAGTCAGTCAATATGGAAAATTTCAAGTGCAGTTGCAAAAACCATAAAGCGCTATGATGAAACTAACTCTCATGAGGACCGCCACTGGAAAGGAATACCCAGTTACCTCTGCTGGAGAAGATAGGTTCATTAGAGTTACACCAGCCTCAGAAATTATAGCCCAAATAACTGCTTCACAGAGTTCAAGTAACAGACAGATGTCAACTGTTGACTGCGTGAAATCAGGCCTTCGTGGTCAAATTGCAACAAAGGAACCACTACTAAAGGACACCAATAAGAAACAGGAGTATTTGACATGAGACTGGTGGAAATCTGTCCTTTGGTCTCATGAGTCCAAATGTAAGATTTTTGGTTCCAACTGCCGTGTCTTTGTGAGACGTAGAGTAGGTGAATGGATGATCTCCGCATGTGTGGTTCCCACCGTCAAGCATGGATGAGGAGGTGTGATGGTGTGGGGGTGCTTTTCTGATGACACTGTCATTGATTTATTTAGAATTCAAGGCACACTTAAACCAACATGGCTACCACAGCATTCTGCAGCGAAACGTCATTCCATCTGGTTTGGGCTTAGTGGGACTATCAGGGGGGGTGTACTGTCACCAGGGGGGGTGTATTGTCACACCTTCTCTTGCTCTTCCCCCTTGGTGCTCGAGGGTGCCAGGCTGCCCTGCATCACGCACTCCTGCCATCATCAATTACGCACACCTGCCTTCCCTCGTCACGCGCATCAGCGATATTGGACTCACCTGGACTCACTCATCACCTGTTTATTACCTCCCCTATATTTGTCAGTTCCCCAGCTATGTTCCCCGCAGCTGCATTGATTGTTATTTGTCTGTGTTACCCGTGTGCTGACGCTGTTCCTGTCTCGTTCCATATTAAATGTTTGACTCCCTGTACCTGCTTCGCCTCTCCAGCATCATCCCTTGACAATTCTACAATGTAGAAAATAGTAAAACAATAAAGAGAAACCCTTGAATGAGTAGGTGTGTCCAAACTTTTGACTGTCGGTTGTTTTGACCAGGACACCGAAAAGACTCATATGAATGTCCCCCGTTGCCAGTTAAAAAAATGAATGAAAGTACAGTATATATGGAGCCAGTTTAGTGTCATAAATAAGGGGCTAAAACATGTATCTGTTGTCCAGTGTAGTGAATCTGTTATTTGTGTGTTTAAATGGGCTTATATAGAGTATTTTTCATCAAATAATGTTTTTATATATTTTTTGCATGCTTCAAGGGGTCTGACAATTCTAAATCAAACAGCTAAATTGTCCTTGTTATGACCTTCTTAAAACAATTCCATATAGCTTAGTACAACCCCCTTCTCCCCCAGCTTAGACAGGGCTTAGACTGAAAAGGGATTTAATCAGCTTCTTGATATGCCACACCTGTCAAGTGGATGGATTATCTTGGCACTAACAGGCATGCTCACTAACAGGCATGTAAACACATTTCTGCACAAAATTAGAGAGAAATAAGCTTTGTGTGCCTATGGCAAATGTCTGGGATCTTTTATTTCACCTCATGAAACATGGGACCAACACTTCAGATGTTGCGTTTATATTTTTGCTCAGTGTAATGTAATATTAACATTGCTGATTACATATAGCAATACATGTTGGGATTTGCATGGGCTCTGGAGGAACTCATACACCTCTGTAAGCCTTCTTGAAGCTCAGACTCTCAGGGATCAGCCTTAACATGTGAGAGAAAGAGAAACGTTAAGGCTGGTACAGCTCAGGGTTTTCTGCCCTCTTCTAACGCTTCTATCAGTATCCAGTTAAAGTTTACTCTTCTTGACAAGACAACAGAATGGGTTAGCAGGAATTACATTTACTCTAGTGGATAGCCAACAAATATCTACCTGAAAGCCACTAAGCCATGCCTCCAGTCCAAGGTTCCTCCAGAACCTATCAACTAACCGAATGTGCAAAAGTGATCCATTGACTAGATATGGTTTCTTGAGAAACTCCAGACTCCACTAATTATAAGTGTATAGTTCCAAGTTATTGACAGTTATGGTAAAACTCTCTATATGTTTCATATGTCAAATAAGCAATGCACTCATGAAGAGCCACACTCCTTTCCCAGACAACTGTAGCTACTGAGGTGACCCTCTGGAATTGTGAACATAGAGAACCTTGTTGAGACGTGCTGTGACATCCAACGGATACTTTGTCACCAGTTCAAGCCACCCGTCTGTGCTGTGTCTCTTCACCTGTCACCTCTAGCTGTCACTGGCCTTGTCCCACCGGATTGCACTCTTCACCTGCCACATGTCTCTGTCCCCCTACACGACCAGGCACCCCTCTGAGAAAACATGCTCATGACAAAATCAATTACCTGGGACTTTCACTCATCTGTTTCACAGCCACGTTCTTATTTAAGCCTGGCAGCGGCAAGGGCGGACGGAACAAGCAAGGCTTAGCCTAGCGCATAATGTTGTCTTTTTTAAAATAACTTTTCCGTCTCACCCTCTGCTTACAGCATTTCCAAATCTCAATAGAGTCACTTGTGTTTATCGTTTCTAGACGGGATGGGGATGTAATCATGTTTGAAAGTATTTGCAACCTTCTGGTTTTGGACAATGGGACTGGAAGCTGCCTCCATGCCCGGTGACAGATAAACTTTTATCTCTCTTGAGAAGGGTGTATTTTCAAACTGGGGGCTTGGGGTTTAAGTGTACAGTGAGCTCAAAGTATTGGCTCAGTGACACATTTTTGTTATTTTGGCTCTGTACTCCAGCACTTTGGATTTGAAATGATACAATGGCTATGAAGAAAAGTGCATACTGTCAGTTTTAATTTGAGGGTATTTTCATTCACATCGGGTGAACCATATAGAAATTACAACAGTTTTTGTTCATAGTCCCTGTATTAAGGAGACCAAAAGTATTGGAACACATTCACTTATATCAATCAAATGTATTTATAAAGCCCTTTTTACATCAACCGATGTCACAAACTGCTTTACAGAAACCCACCCTAAAACCAGAAACAAGAAAAAACACCCTAGAAAGTTATCTTCTGGCTGTACCGGGTAGAGTTGTAACAGTACATGGCCAAGATGTTCAAACGTTCAGAGTTGACCAGCAGGGTCAAATAATAAGTGGTTGTAGAGGGTGCAATAGGTCAGCACCTCAGGAGTAAATGTCAGTTGGCTTTTCATAGCCGAGCATTCAGAGTTAGAGACAGCAGGTGCGGTAGAGAGTCGAAAAACAGCAGGTCCGGGACAGGGTAGCGCTTCCAGTGAACAGGTCAGGGTTCCATAGCTGCAGGCAGAGTTGTTGAAACTGGAGCAGCAGCACAACCACATGGACAGCAAGGCCAGGTAGTCCTGAGGAATGGTCCCAGGGCTTAGGTACTCTGGGAGGAGAGGGAGAGGGAGAGAGAATTAGAGGGAGCCTACTTAAATTCACACAGGACACCGGATAAGACAGGAGAAATACTCCAGATATAACAGACTGACCCTAGCCCCCTGACACAAATTATTGCAGCATAAAAACAGGAGGCTGAGACAGTAGGGGTCAGGAGATACTGTGGCCCCGTCCGATGATACCCCCGGACAGGGCCAACCAGGCTACATTTATATGTGTATTAAAGTCCCATATTCCTAGCACGAATTGATGGCGTCAAGCGTGTGACTCTACAAACTTGTTGGATGAATTTGCTGTTTTGTTTTTTGGTGTTTCAGATTGTTTTGTGCCACTAGAAATGTGACATTTGAGTCATTAATAATAACATATATATATATATTTTTTTACAGATGCACAAATATCAAATCTCCAAGATATGCTCATCTCTCCTTATTACAATAATGGAGGGGTTAGTATTTTTTTTTTGTTGGGGGGTATTATATTTGAGCTTCTGAGTCATTTCAGATAGAAAATGCTGGAGTACAGATCCAAAGCAACAAAAAATGTGTCCCTGTCCCAGTACTTTTGGAGCTCACCATATATTTGAGTTTAGATAAAAAACAAATGTTTTGACATTTTAAGTCACACTCCAGAACAGAAGGTTTGTGAGCCACAGAAAAGTAGGAATGCAGTGGTTTACCTTCTCAAGTGTATGCACATTTTCTATGCGTAATATGAGGCTTGTTTGTGTGTGCTTTCTATTCTTCAATGGGACTGGTTCAGGCAGAATTTGCATTGTAATTAGTAGATTAGTGGTTACATGAGTCAGTGGTTAGTTGATAAGCAGAGTCAGCTATTTGCATGTCCTCGTTATACTGTCAATGGAAAATAGTCATTGTCAATCTGCTGCCACTATAGCTACTGCTGTAGTAAAATCCTCAGACAATTTTTGCCCACTGCAATTTCTTAGGTTATCCCATAGGATATGAAATCGTTTGGATAATGACAATCTGGGATAATCCTTTATATAAATAAACTAAATTATGACGTTCTGGAATATCAATTTTATATCAAATATTTTAAAAACGTGTGAGTGTGTGGCCTTCTAGGCAGAGTTCCTCTGTCCAGTGTCTGTTTTCATTTGCCCATCTTAATCTTTTATTGGCCAGTCTGAGATATTACTTTTTCTTTGCAACTCTGCCTGGAATGTCAGTATCCTGGAGTCGCATCTTCACTGTTGACGTTGAGAATGGTGTTTTGCGGGTACTATTTAATGAAGCTGCCAGTTGGGGACTTGTGAGGCGTCTGTATCTGAAACTAGACACTAATGTACTTGTCCTCTTGCTCAGTTGTGCACCGGGGCCTCCCACTCCTCTTTCTATTCTGGTTAGAGACCGTTTGCGGTGTTCTGTGAAGGGAGTAGTACACAGCGTTGTACGAGATCTTCAGTTTCTTGGCAATTTCTCGCATGGAATAGCCTTCATTTCTCAGAACAAGAATAGACTGACGGTTTTCAGAAGAAAGCTCTTTGTTTCTGGACATTTTGAGCCTGTAATCGAACCCACAAATGCTTATGCTCCAGATACTCAACTAATCTAAAGAAGGCCAGTTTTATTGCTTCGTTAATCCGGACAACAGTTTTCAGCTGTCCTAAAATAATTGCAAAATGGTTTTACAATGATCAATTAGACTGTTAAAATTACAAACTTGGATTAGCTAACACAATGTGCCATTGGAACACAGGAGTGATGGTTGTTGATAATGGGCCTCTGTACGCATAAGTAGATATTCCATTCAAAATCAGCCGTTTCCAGCTTCAATAGCCATTTAAAACATTAACAATGTCTACACTGATGTTATTTTAATGGACACATTTCAAAGTGACCCCAAACTTTTGAACGGTAGTGTACATATTATTTTATTTTCATGGTAATCAAAAATAACAGTCCTCAAATATGTCTCCTAGGGACAGAATATCTCACAATTTCATTCAATCCCAGGGTGGTATTTGCAAAGCACTCTGAAGTCATAGAAAACATAATTTCATTAATCCTTTCCTCTCTGGTTCTCTGCAGCAAGCCAGACATTAGATTATTTAAGTTCTGCCCAGGGGTAAAAGTAGATTTCATTTCTTACTGGTACGGGACTCCCTTTGTGTGCATGATCACATAATTTTTTTATAGCCTAGGTGTAATCGCAGAATTACATATATGATCCCTATTCATTTCATATGATCTCTGTGGGCCAAGAAGGCCTGGTAAAGATTTGTCATATAACTTTTAACATGTATTACCTTTTAATGTGGCATATACACAACCAATCATGATGTTTTCCTCTGATTGTCAATCTCTTCAAGAAGGCGCTCCTGTAGGCAACTCGGCACATTTGTCCAGTCACAAAATAATTTCAGTATCCAAACAGTGCACCCCCAATTTCTTGAATGGAAAGAGACATCTCTTACAAAACACCTAAACGTGTATTGTAATGACATTCTCCGATTGTCATTATTAGGCCTAAACTTGTTGCCTGAATTGATGTGTTCACTGCTGTCCGCCCGTGTCTCGGTCTTGACCCCTCATCGCCGCTTTAGGAAAATGTAAGTGTTCTAGTTGAACGACAATGCAATTTGGAGCATATGTATACCACCTGGTTTCAAGTCAATTCACTCCTTTTTCATGAGGCTGACATACGGTAATGTTAAATAATGGTGTAATAGCCTATAGTTTTCTTGGCATTTTGTGTTAATTATTGTGATAGGCTCACATTTTACCGGTACCTCCACAATATATTTTGCCAGGACAGACTGTACCGGCTTACTTTCACCCCTCGTTCTGCCTTAGTCACTCATATTGTCACTCCTGCTTCCGTTCATCCCCATAGCGCCCGATGGTGCCAGGCTCCCTAGCATTACGCACTCCTGCCACCATCATCACGCACACCTGCCTTCCCCCGTCAGGCGCATCAGCGATTATTGGACTCACCTGGACTCAATCCCCTCTGTCATTACTTCCCCTATAACTGTCTGTTCCCCCACTCTGTTCCTCGCTTCAGCATTGATTGTCATATGTCATTGTATACCTGTGTGCTGACGCCCTTCCTGTCTTGTTCCATGTCTGTTCCGATTAAATGTTTGACTCCCCGTACCTGCTTCTCTACTACAGCGTCGGTCCTTACACAAATTCCACTGAATTTTCACTAAACATGCTCTGGTTCATATAACAGAGGCAGGACGAATCTAGGCTTAATGGGAAAATCCACTCAAACTATATTTTTGTATTTCTTTACCAGGATTTTTACAAACATACAGGAAATATATAATCAAAAAGCATTGATCACGTTTTTACTAACACTGTAGAACTTTGTTCTAAAGCTGTATCCGTATCCATTGGATGCAGTGATCACAGTTGCTATATCCAGGAAAGCCAAGGTTCCAAAAGACAGGCCTAAAATAATGTATAATAATGTATATGTATAAGCATTGACAACTTGGAAAGCTACTGAGGATGGTAGCTGACTCTATACCCACCCCTATCTGTCATATCTTTAATCTGAGCCTAAAGTGAAGTGTTTGTCCTCAGGCCTAGAGGGAAGCTAAAATCATTCCAATACCCAAGAATGGTAAAGCAGCCCTACTGGCTCTAACTGCTTAGCAAACTGTCAGAAATAATTGTGTTTGACCATATTTCTCTGTAAACAAAGTAACAACAGACTTTCAGAATTTTGATAGAGAAGGGCACTCAACACTGCACTGACACTAATGACTGAGTTCTTGTTGTTGAAAACAGTTATGTATTATGACTTTTCAAAAATTGCCATATCATGGATTCATAGCTATCTAGTAGAACACAGAGGGTAACTTTAATTGAAGCTTGTTAAACATGTAAAGTATGGTGTACCGTAGGGCAGCTCTGTTCTCTACTTTTACCAATGACCTGCCTGTGTGTCCATCTTGATGACTCGTCACTTGACTTTAGCATTAATCTGAAGACTGTTATTTATCAAATCAACAAACTATGTTTGATTGTTTGTCCTAAATTAATCATGTAACAATTAACTCATTAGGATCTGGGGCACCACAAGGGCAGTTCTTTAGAGTTACCATCTTGTCACGTTCTGACCTTTATTTCCTGTGTTTTGTAATTAGTTAGTATGGTCAGGGCGTGAGTTGGGTGGGCAGTCTATGTTTGTTTTTCTATGATTTGAGTATTTCTATGTTTCGGCCTAGTATGGTTCTCAATCAGAGGCAGGTGTCATTAGTTGTCTCTGATTGAGAATCATACTTAGGTAGCCTGGGTTTCACTGTGTGTTTGTGGGTGATTGTTCCTGTCTCTGTGTTTGCACGAGATAGGACTGGTTTGATTTTTCACATTTCTTGTTTTTTGTAGTCAGTTGTTCATGTGTACCTTAATGCATTAAAAAGAACCATGGACACTTACCACGACGCATATTGGTCCTCAGATCCGTTTTGCCTCTCCTCTTCGGAGGAGGAGGAGGAAATTCATTACAGAATCACCCACCAACCAACTCGGACCAAGCGGCGTGGTAAACAGCAGCGACGACAGCAGCAGCAGCAGCAACAACAGCGGCCAGCATCAGAGCAGAATCTGGACTACACGACTTGGGAGGAGATAGACAGGTGGGCGGTCGACCCAGGGAGAGTGCCGGAGCCCGTCTGGGATTCGATGGAGCAGTGCAAGGAAGGCTACAGGAGAATGAGGTTGGCGAAGCCAGCACGGCAGTGCGACAGGTACGAGAGGCAGCCCCAAATTATTTTTTGAAGGAGGCACACGAGGTGTGGTACTAAGCCAGGTAGCAGACCTGAGCTCACGCCTCGTGCTTATGATAAGCAGCGCATTACTGGTCAGGCACCGTGTTATGCGGTTAAGCGCACGGTGTCGCCAGTGCTTGCCCATAGCCCGGTGAGCTATAGGGCAGCCCCCCGAAAGTGCCATGCGAGTGTGGGCATTGAGCCAGGGCGTATGGTGCCTGCTCAGCGGGTCTGGTCGCCGGTACGCAGTTTTGGTCCAGGTTATCCTGCGCCGGCTCTGCGTGCTGTGTCTCCGGGGCGCTGGGAGGGTGCAGTGCGTCCTCTGCCTGCGCTCCGCTCGTGCCGGGCAAATGTGGGAGTGGAGCCAAAGGGAAGGTGCGTGTAGTAAGCACTAGATCTCCCGTGCTTACCCACAGCCCGGTCCTTCAGGCTCCTCCTAACACCAAGCCTCCTGAAGGTCTCCCCAGCCTGGTGGTTCCTGTGGCAGCCCCACGCACCAGGCTGTCTCTCTGTCTCCTCCCTGCAGGTGGTCCCGCCTGTCCGGCGCCGCTGCCGGAGCCCCCGCCTCAGCCCAGAGGCTGCCGCAGCCCCCGCCTCCGGCAGCCCAGAGGCGTCCGGCCGCCCCTCAGCCCAGAGGCGCCAGAGCCCCTCAGCCCAGAGGCGCCAGAGCCCCTGCCCCTCTGTCCCGAGCCCCTGCCCCTCTGTCCCGAGCCCCTGCCCCTCTGTCCCGAGCCCCTGCCCCTCTGTCCCGAGCTCCTGCCCCTCTGTCCCGAGCTGCCCCTCTGTCCAGTGGGGTCATTGAGAGGGGTTGCCATGGTGAGAAAGCCACGGAGGCGGACAATAAGGCGGACTAAGACAATGGTGAAGTGGGGTCCGCGTCCCGCGCCAGAACCGCCACCGCGGACAGACGCCACCCAGACCCTCCCCTATAGGTCAAGGTTTTGCGGCCGGAGTCCGCACCTTTGGGGGGGTACTGTCACGTTCTGACCTTTATTTCCTGTGTTTTGTAATTAGTTAGTATGGTCAGGGCGTGAGTTGGGTGGGCAGTCTATGTTTGTTTTTCTATGATTTGAGTATTTCTATGTTTCGGCCTAGTATGGTTCTCAATCAGAGGCAGGTGTCATTAGTTGTCTCTGATTGAGAATCATACTTAGGTAGCCTGGGTTTCACTGTGTGTTTGTGGGTGATTGTTCCTGTCTCTGTGTTTGCACCAGATAGGACTGTTTTGAGTTTTCACATTTCTTGTTTTTTGTAGTCAGTTGTTCATGTGTACCTTAACGCATTAAAAAGAACCATGGACACTTACCACGACGCATATTGGTCCTCAGATCCGTTTCGCCTCTCCTCTTCGGAGGAGGAGGAAATTCATTACACATCTTCCGAATTAAACTCTAAAAAGTCTTTACCTATCACATCTATAAACAGTCAACTTATCATATCATCATTCTGAACAGTCGTAACCTCCTTGCATCTGCAGAAACCCGAGCCTTACTTATGATTCAGTACTTCACAAATGGGTTTAATTATTTAT